>NW_027495549.1:0-267557 GCF_021521415.1 Bidens hawaiensis | reverse complement strand
CTCGGGACATAAAATCTATCCGATACTTTCGTAGGGTCATAAAATATTCGATGTAGGTCTCCAGGACCGAAAATATTGTCATTTTGGGTGAATAGCCCCATACTCAGTTTTTTCGGGCTGACGGTGAACAAACTCTTTTGGCCGTAGTAGCAAAATTTCGAACTGGCCACGGGAAAGCTCTAGGGATATCAAATCGATCCAATTTTTTCGTAGAGTCATAAAATATTCGATACAGGTCTCCAGACCGAAAATATTGTCTTTTTGGGTGAATAGCCCTATACTCAGTTTTTTCGAGAAGACGGTGAACATACCACTTTGGCCGTAGTAGCAAAATTTCGAACGGGCCACGGGAATACTTTAGGGACATCAAAGTGATCTGATTCTTTCGAAGGGTAATAAAATATTCGATGCAGGTCTCCAGGACCGAAAATATGGTCTTTTTGGGTTAATTGTCCCATACTCAGTTTTTTCGAGCTGATGGTGAACATACCCCTTTGGCCGTAGTAGCAAAATTTCGGACGGGCCACGGGAAAGCACTCGGGACATAAAATCTATCCGATACTTTCGTAGGGTCATAAAATATTCGATGCAGGTCTCCAGGACCGAAAATATTGTCATTTTGGGGGAATAGCCCCATACTAAGTTTTTTCGGGCTGATGGTGAACATACCCCTTTGGCCATAGTAGCAAAATTTAGAACGGGCCACGGGAAAGCTTTAGGGACATCAAAGAGATCCGATTCTTCCGTAGGGTAGTAAAATATTTGATGCAGGTCTCTAGGACCGAAAATATGGTCATTTTGGGTGAATAGCCCCATACTCAGTTTTTCGGGCTGACGGTGAACATACCCCTTTGGCCGTAGTAGCAAAATTTCGAACGGGCCACGGGAAAGCACTCGGGACATAAAATCTATCCGATTCTTTCGTAGGGTCATAAAATATTCGATGCAGGTCTCCAGGACCGAAAATATGGTCGTTTTGGGTTAATTGTCCCATACTCAGTTTTTTCGGGATGACGGTGAACATACCCTTTGGCCAAAGTAGCAAAATTTAGAACGGGCCACGGAAAGCTTTAGGGACATCAAAGAGATCCGATTCTTCCGTAGGGTAGTTAAATATTTGATGCAGGTCTCTAGGACCGAAAATATGGTCATTTTGGGTGAATAGCCCCATACTCAGTTTTTTCGGGCTGACGGTGAACATACCCCTTTGGCCGTTAGTAGCAAAATTTCGAACGGGCCACGGGAAAGCACTCGGGACATAAAATCTATCCGATTCTTTCGAAGGGTAATAAAATATTCGAAGTAGGTCTCCAAGACCGAAAATATGGTCATTTTTGGTGAATAGCCCCATACTCAGTTTTTCGGGCTGACGGTGAACATACCCCTTTTGGCCATAGTAGCAAAATTTCGAACGGGGCCACGGGAAAGCTACAGGGACATCTAATCGATCCGATTCTTTCGTAGGGTCATAAAATATTCGATGCAGGTCTCCAGGACCGAAAATATGGTCATTTTGGGTGAATAGCTCCATACTCAGTTTTTTCGGGCTGACGGTGAACATACCCCTTTGGCCATAGTAGCAAAATTTCGAACGGGCTACGGGAAATCTACTGGGACATCAAAGCGATCCGATTTTTTCGTAGAGTCATAAAATATTCGATACAGGTCTCCAGACCGAAAATATAGTCATTTTGGGTGAATAGCTTCATACTCAGTTTTTTCGGGCTGACGGTGAACATACCCCTTTTGGCCATAGTATCGAAATTTCGAACGTGTCACGGGAAAGCTACATGGACATCTAATCGATCCGATTCATTCGTAGGGTCATAAAATATTCGATGCAGGTCTCCAGGACCGAAAATATGGTCATTTTGGGTTATTGTCCCATACTCAATTTTTTCGGGTTAACGGTGAACATACCCCTTTGGCCGAAGTAGCAAAATTTCGAACGGGACACGGGAAAGCTTTAGGGACATCAAAGTGATCCGATTCTTTCGTAGGGTAATAAAATATTCGATGCAGGTCTCTAGGACCAAAAATATGGTCATTTTTGTGTGAATAGCCCCATGCTCAGTTTTTTCGGGCTGACGGTGAACATACCCCTTTGGCCGTAGTAGCAAAATTTCGAACGGGCCACGGGAAAGCTACAGAGACATCTGATCGATCCGATTCTTTCGTAGGGTCATAAAATATTCGATGCATATCTCTAGGACCGAAAATATGGTTATTTTTGGTGAATAGCCCCATACTTAGTTTTTTCGTGCTGACAGTGAACATACCCATTTGGCCGTAGTAGCAAAATTTCGAACGGGCCACAGGAAAAATCTAGGGACATCAAATCGATCCGATTTTTTCATAGGGTCATAAAATATTTGATGCAGGTTTCCAGGACCGAAAATATTGTCAATTTCGGTGAATAGCCCCATACTCATTTTTTTCGGGCTGACGGTGAACATACCCCTTTGGCCGTAGTAGCAAAATTTTGAACGAGCCACGGTAAAGCTGTAGGGACATCAAATCGATCCGATTCTTTCGTAGGGTCATAAAATATTCGATGCAGGTCTCCAGGACTGAAAATATGGTCATTTTCGGTGAATAGCCCCACACTCGGTTTTTTCGGGCTGACGGTGAACATACCTCTTTGGCCGTATTAGCAAATTTTCGAACGGTCCACGGGAAAGCACTTGGGACATCAAATCTATCCGATTCTTTCGTAGGGTCATAAAATATTCGATGCAGGTGTCCAGGACCTTAAATATTTTCTTTTTGGGTGAATAGCCCCATACTCAGTTTTTTCGGGCTGACGGTGAACAAACCTTTTTGGCCGTAGTAGCAAAATTTCGAACGGGCTACGGGAAATCTACAGGGACATCAAAGAGATCCGATTCTTTCGTACGGTCATAAAATATTCGATGCAGGTCTCTAGGACCGAAAATATGGTCATTTTGGGTGAATAGCCCCATACTCAGTTTTTTCGGGCTGACAGTGAACATACCCCTTTGGCCGTAGTAGCAAAATTTTGAACGGGCCATGGGAAAGCACTCGGGACATAAAATCTATCCGATACTTTCGTAGGGTCATAAAATATTCGATGCAGGTCTCCAGGACCGAAAATATTGTCATTTTGGGTGAATAGCCCCATACTCAGTTTTTTCGGGCTGACGGTGAACAAACCCTTTTGGCCGTATTAGCAAAATTTCGAACTGGCCACGGGAAAGCTCTAGGGACATAAAATCGATCTAATTCTTTCGTAGGGTCATAAAATATTCGATGCAGGTCTCCAGGACCGAAAATATGGTCATTTTCGGTGAATAGCACCACACTCGGTTTATTCGGACTGACGGTGAACATACCCCTTTGGCCGTAGTAGCAAATTTTCGAACGGGCCACGGGAAAGCACTCGGGACATCAAATCTATCCGATTCTTTCGTAGTGTCATAAAATATTCGATGCAGGTGACCAGGACCTTTAATATTGTCTTTTTGGGTGAGTAGCCCCATACTCAGTTTTTTCGGGAAGACAGTGAACATACCCCTTCGGCCGTAGTAGCAAAATTTCGAACGGGCCACGGGAAAGCTCTAGGGACATCAAATCGATCCGATACTTTCGTAGGGTCATAAAATATTCGATGCAGGTATCCTGGATCGAAAATATTGTCATTTTGGGTGAATAGCCCCATACTCAGTTTTTTCGGGCTGACGGTGAACAAACCCTTTTGGCCGTACTAGCAAAATTTCGAACTGGCCACGGGAAAGCTCTAGGGATATCAAATCGATCCAATTTTTTCGTAGAGTCGTAAAATATTCGATGCAGGTCTCCAGACCGAAAATATGGTCATTTTGGGTGAATAGCTCCATACTCAGTTTTTCGGGCTGACGGTGAACATACCCCTTTGGCCGTAGTAGCAAAATTTCGAACGGGCCACGAGAAAGCTACAGGGATATCTACTCAATCCGATTCTTTCGTAGGGTCATAAAATATTCGATGCAGGTCTCCACGACCGAAAATATGGTCATTTTTGGTTAATTGTCCCATACTCAGTTTTTTCGGGTTGACGGTGAACATACCTCTTTGGCCGTAGTAGCAAAATTTCGAACGGGCCACGGGAAAGCTACAGGGATATCTAATCGATCCGATTCTTTCGTAGGGTCATAAAATATTCGATGCAGATCTCCAGGATCGAAAATATGGTTATTTTTGGTAAATAGCCCCATACTTAGTTTTTTCGGGCTGACGGTGAACATACCCCTTTGGCCGTAGTATCAAAATTTCGAACGGGCCACCGGAAAGCTCTAGGAACATCAAATCAATCTGATTCTTTCGTAGGGTCATAAAATATTCGATGCAGGTCTCCAGGACCGAAAATATGCTCATTTTCGGTGAATAGCCCCACACTCGGTTTTTTCGGACTGACGGTGAACATACCCCTTTGGCCGTAGTAGCAAATTTTCGAACGGGCCACGGAAAAGCACTCGGGACGTCAAATCTATCCGATTCTTTCGTAGTGTCATAAAATATTCGTTGTAGGTGTCCAGGACCGAAAATATGGTCATTTTTGGTAAATAGCCCCATACCGAGTTTTTTCGGGCTAACGGTGAACATACCCCTTTGGCCATAATAGCAAAATTTCGAACGGGCCACGGGAAAGCTACAGGGACATCTAATCGATCCGATTCTTTCGTAGGGTCATAAAATATTCGATGCAGGTCTCCAGGACCGAAAATATGGTCATTTTGGGTTAATTGTCCCATACTCAGTTTTTTCGGGCTGACGGTGAACATACCCCTTTGGCTATAGTAGCAAAATTTCGAACGGGCTACGGGAAATCTACTGGGACATCAAAGTGATCCGATTCTTTCGAAGGGTAATAAAATATTCGATGCAGGTCTCCAGGACTGAAAATATGGTCATTTTTGGTGAATAGCCCCATACTCAGTTTTTTCGGGCTAACGGTGAACATACCCCTTTGGCCAGAGTATCAAAATTTCGAACGGGCCACGGGAAAGCTACAGGGACATCTAATCGATCCGATTCTTTCGTAGGGTCATAAAATATTCGATGCAGGTCTCCAGGACCGAAAATATGGTCGTTTTGGGTTAATTGTCCCATACTCAGTTTTTTCGGGATGACGGTGAACATACCCCTTTGGCCAAAGTAGCAAAATTTAGAACGGGCCACGGGAAAGCTTTAGGGACATCAAAGAGATCCGATTCTTCCGTAGGGTAGTAAAATATTTGATGCAGGTCTCTAGGACCAAAAATATGGTCATTTTGGGTGAATAGCCCCATACTCAGTTTTTTCGGGCTGACGGTGAACATACCCCTTTGGCCGTATTAGCAAAATTTCGAACGGGCCACGGGAAAGCACTCGGGACATAAAATCTATCCGATACTTTCGTAGGGTCATAAAATATTTGATGCAGGTCTCTAGGACCGAAAATATGGTCATTTTGGGTGAATAGCCCCATACTCAGTTTTTTCGGGCTGACGGTGAACATACCCCTTTGGCCGTAGTAGCAAAATTTCGAACGGGCCACGGGAAAGCAACAGGGACATCTAATCGATCCGATTCTTTCGTAGGATCATAAAATATTCGATGCCGGTCTCCAGGACCGAAAATATGGTCGTTTTGGGTTAATTGTCTCATACTCAGTTTTTTCGGGCTGACGGTGAACATACCCCTTTGGCTGTAGTAGCAAAATTTAGAACGGGCCACGAGAAAGCTTTAGGGACATCAAAGAGATCTGATTCTTCCGTAGGGTAATAAAATATTCGATGCAGGTCTCTAGAACCGAAAATATGGTCATTTTGGGTGAATAGCCCCATACTCAATTTTTTCGGGCTAACGGTGAACATACCCCTTTGGCCGTAGTAGCAAAATTTCGAACGGGCCACGGGAAAGCTCTAGGGACATCAAATCGATCCGATACTTTCGTAGGGTCATAAAATATTCGATGCAGGTCTCCAGGACCGAAAATATTGTCATTTTGGGTGAATAGCCCCATACTCAGTTTTTTCGGGCTGACGGTGAACAAACCCTTTTGGCCGTACAAGCAAAATTTCGAACTAGCCACGGGAATGCTCTAGGGATATCAAATCGATCCAATTTTTTCGTAGAGTCGTAAAATATTCGATGAAGGTCTCCAGACCGAAAATATTGTCTTTTTGGGTGAATAGCCACATACTCAGTTTTTTCGGGCTGACGGTGAACATACCTCTTTGGCCGTAGTAGCAAAATTTAGAACGGGCCACGAGAAAGCTACAGAGATATCTAATCAATCCGATTCTTTCGTAGGGTCATAAAATATTCGTTGCAGGTGTCCAGGACCTTAAATATTGTCTTTTTGGGTGAATAGCCCCATACTCAGTTTTTTCGGGAAGACGGTGAACATACCCCTTTGGCCGTAGTAGCAAAATTTCGAACGGGCCACGGGAAAGCTCTAGGGACATCAAATCGATCCGATACTTTCGTAGGGTCATAAAATATTCGATGCAGGTCTCCAAGACCGAATATATTGTCATTTTGGGTGAATAGCCCCATACTCAGTTTTTTCGGGCTGACGGTGAACAAACCCTTTTGGCCGTACAAGCAAAATTTCGAACTAGCCACGGAAAAGCCCTAGGGATATCAAATCGATCCAATTTTTTCGTAGAGTCGTAAAATATTCGATGAAGGTCTCCAGACCGAAAATATTGTCTTTTTGGGTGAATAGCCACATACTCAGTTTTTTCGGGCTGACGGTGAACATACCCCTTTGGCCGTAGTAGCAAAATTTGGAACGGGCCACGAGAAAGCTACAGAGATATCTAATCAATCCGATTCTTTCGTAGGGTCATAAAATATTCGTTGCAGGTGTCCAGGACCTTAAATATTGTCTTTTTGGGTGAATAGCCCCATACTCAGTTTTTTCGGGAAGACGGTGAACATACCCCTTTGGCCGTAGTAGCAAAATTTCGAACGGGCCACGGGAAAGCACTCGGGACATAAAATCTATCCGATACTTTCGTAGGGTCATAAAATATTCGATGTAGGTCTCCAGGACCGAAAATATTGTCATTTTGGGTGAATAGCCCCATACTCAGTTTTTTCGGGCTGACGGTGAACAAACTCTTTTGGCCGTAGTAGCAAAATTTCGAACTGGCCACGGGAAAGCTCTAGGGATATCAAATCGATCCAATTTTTTCGTAGAGTCATAAAATATTCGATACAGGTCTCCAGACCGAAAATATTGTCTTTTTGGGTGAATAGCCCTATACTCAGTTTTTTCGAGAAGACGGTGAACATACCACTTTGGCCGTAGTAGCAAAATTTCGAACGGGCCACGGGAATACTTTAGGGACATCAAAGTGATCTGATTCTTTCGAAGGGTAATAAAATATTCGATGCAGGTCTCCAGGACCGAAAATATGGTCTTTTTGGGTTAATTGTCCCATACTCAGTTTTTTCGAGCTGACGGTGAACATACCCCTTTGGCCGTAGTAGCAAAATTTCGGACGGGCCACGGGAAAGCACTCGGGACATAAAATCTATCCGATACTTTCGTAGGGTCATAAAATATTCGATGCAGGTCTCCAGGACCGAAAATATTGTCATTTTGGGAGAATAGCCCCATACTAAGTTTTTTCGGGCTGATGGTGAACATACCCCTTTGGCCATAGTAGCAAAATTTAGAACGGGCCACGGGAAAGCTTTAGGGACATCAAAGAGATCCGATTCTTCCGTAGGGTAGTAAAATATTTGATGCAGGTCTCTAGGACCGAAAATATGGTCATTTTGGGTGAATAGCCCCATACTCAGTTTTTTCGGGCTGACGGTGAACATACCCCTTTGGCCGTAGTAGCAAAATTTCGAACGGGCCACGGGAAAGCACTCGGGACATAAAATCTATCCGATACTTTGTAGGGTCATAAAATATTTGATGCAGGTCTCCAGGACCGAAAATATTGTCATTTTGGGTGAATAGCCCCATACTCAGTTTTTTCGGGCTGATGGTGAACATACCCCTTTGGCCGTAGTAGCAAAATTTTGAACGGGCCACGGGAAAGCACTCGGGACATAAAATCTATCCGATACTTTCGTAGGGTCATAAAATATTCGATGTAGGTCTCCAGGACCGAAAATATTGTCATTTTGGGTGAATAGGATGGTGAACATACCCCTTTGGCCATAGTAGCAAAATTTAGAACGGGCCACGGGAAAGCTTTAGGGACATCAAAGAGATCCGATTCTTCCGTAGGGTAGTTAAATATTTGATGCAGGTCTCTAGGACCGAAAATATGGTCATTTTGGGTGAATAGCCCCATACTCAGTTTTTTCGGGCTGACGGTGAACATACCCCTTTGGCCGTAGTAGCAAAATTTCGAACGGGCCACGGGAAAGCACTCGGGACATAAAATCTATCCGATTCTTTCGAAGGGTAATAAAATATTCGAAGTAGGTCTCCAGGACCGAAAATATGGTCATTTTTGGTGAATAGCCCCATACTCAGTTTTTCGGGCTGACGGTGAACATACCCCTTTTGGCCATAGTAGCAAAATTTCGAACGGGCCACGGGAAAGCTACAGGGACATCTAATCGATCCGATTCTTTCGTAGGGTCATAAAATATTCGATGCAGGTCTCCAGGACCGAAAATATGGTCATTTTGGGTGAATAGCTCCATACTCAGTTTTTTCGGGCTGACGGTGAACATACCCCTTTGGCCATAGTAGCAAACTTTCGAACGGGCTACGGGAAATCTACTGGGACATCAAAGCGATCCGATTTTTTCGTAGAGTCATAAAATATTCGATACAGGTCTCCAGACCGAAAATATAGTCATTTTGGGTGAATAGCCCTATACTCAGTTTTTTCGAGAAGACGGTGAACATACCACTTTGGCCGTAGTAGCAAAATTTCGAACGGGCCACGGGAATACTTTAGGGACATCAAAGTGATCTGATTCTTTCGAAGGGTAATAAAATATTCGATGCAGGTCTCCAGGACCGAAAATATGGTCTTTTTGGGTTAATTGTCCCATACTCAGTTTTTTCGAGCTGACGGTGAACATACCCCTTTGGCCGTAGTAGCAAAATTTCGGACGGGCCACGGGAAAGCACTCGGGACATAAAATCTATCCGATACTTTCGTAGGGTCATAAAATATTCGATGCAGGTCTCCAGGACCGAAAATATTGTCATTTTGGGAGAATAGCCCCATACTAAGTTTTTTCGGGCTGATGGTGAACATACCCCTTTGGCCATAGTAGCAAAATTTAGAACGGGCCACGGGAAAGCTTTAGGGACATCAAAGAGATCCGATTCTTCCGTAGGGTAGTAAAATATTTGATGCAGGTCTCTAGGACCGAAAATATGGTCATTTTGGGTGAATAGCCCCATACTCAGTTTTTTCGGGCTGACGGTGAACATACCCCTTTGGCCGTAGTAGCAAAATTTCGAACGGGCCACGGGAAAGCTCTAGGGACATCAAATCGATCCTATACTTTCGTAGGGTCATAAAATATTCGATGCAGGTCTCCAGGACCGAATATATTGTCATTTTGGGTGAATAGCCCCATACTCAGTTTTTTCGGGCTGACGGTGAACAAACCCTTTTGGCTGTACAAGCAAAATTTCGAACTAGCCACGGGAAAGCTCTAGGGATATCAAATCGATCCAATTTTTTCGTAGAGTCGTAAAATATTCGATGAAGGTCTCCAGACCGAAAATATTGTCTTTTTGGGTGAATAGCCACATACTCAGTTTTTTCGGGCTGACGGTGAACATACCCCTTTGGCCGTAGTAGCAAAATTTGGAACGGGCCACGAGAAAGCTACAGAGATATCTAATCAATCCGATTCTTTCGTAGGGTCATAAAATATTCGTTGCAGGTGTCCAGGACCTTAAATATTGTCTTTTTGGGTGAATAGCCCCATACTCAGTTTTTTCGGGAAGACGGTGAACATACCCCTTTGGCCGTAGTAGCAAAATTTCGAACGGGCCACGGGAAAGCTCTAGGGACATCAAATCGATCCGATACTTTCGTAGGGTCATAAAATATTCGATGCAGGTCTCCAAGACCGAATATATTGTCATTTTGGGTGAATAGCCCCATACTCAGTTTTTTCGGGCTGACGGTGAACAAACCCTTTTGGCCGTACAAGCAAAATTTCGAACTAGCCACGGAAAAGCCCTAGGGATATCAAATCGATCCAATTTTTTCGTAGAGTCGTAAAATATTCGATGAAGGTCTCCAGACCGAAAATATTGTCTTTTTGGGTGAATAGCCACATACTCAGTTTTTTCGGGCTGACGGTGAACATACCCCTTTGGCCGTAGTAGCAAAATTTGGAACGGGCCACGAGAAAGCTACAGAGATATCTAATCAATCCGATTCTTTCGTAGGGTCATAAAATATTCGTTGCAGGTGTCCAGGACCTTAAATATTGTCTTTTTGGGTGAATAGCCCCATACTCAGTTTTTTCGGGAAGACGGTGAACATACCCCTTTGGCCGTAGTAGCAAAATTTCGAACGGGCCACGGGAAAGCACTCGGGACATAAAATCTATCCGATACTTTCGTAGGGTCATAAAATATTCGATGTAGGTCTCCAGGACCGAAAATATTGTCATTTTGGGTGAATAGCCCCATACTCAGTTTTTTCGGGCTGACGGTGAACAAACTCTTTTGGCCGTAGTAGCAAAATTTCGAACTGGCCACGGGAAAGCTCTAGGGATATCAAATCGATCCAATTTTTTCGTAGAGTCATAAAATATTCGATACAGGTCTCCAGACCGAAAATATTGTCTTTTTGGGTGAATAGCCCTATACTCAGTTTTTTCGAGAAGACGGTGAACATACCACTTTGGCCGTAGTAGCAAAATTTCGAACGGGCCACGGGAATACTTTAGGGACATCAAAGTGATCTGATTCTTTCGAAGGGTAATAAAATATTCGATGCAGGTCTCCAGGACCGAAAATATGGTCTTTTTGGGTTAATTGTCCCATACTCAGTTTTTTCGAGCTGACGGTGAACATACCCCTTTGGCCGTAGTAGCAAAATTTCGGACGGGCCACGGGAAAGCACTCGGGACATAAAATCTATCCGATACTTTCGTAGGGTCATAAAATATTCGATGCAGGTCTCCAGGACCGAAAATATTGTCATTTTGGGAGAATAGCCCCATACTAAGTTTTTTCGGGCTGATGGTGAACATACCCCTTTGGCCATAGTAGCAAAATTTAGAACGGGCCACGGGAAAGCTTTAGGGACATCAAAGAGATCCGATTCTTCCGTAGGGTAGTAAAATATTTGATGCAGGTCTCTAGGACCGAAAATATGGTCATTTTGGGTGAATAGCCCCATACTCAGTTTTTTCGGGCTGACGGTGAACATACCCCTTTGGCCGTAGTAGCAAAATTTCGAACGGGCCACGGGAAAGCACTCGGGACATAAAATCTATCCGATACTTTGTAGGGTCATAAAATATTTGATGCAGGTCTCCAGGACCGAAAATATTGTCATTTTGGGTGAATAGCCCCATACTCAGTTTTTTCGGGCTGATGGTGAACATACCCCTTTGGCCGTAGTAGCAAAATTTTGAACGGGCCACGGGAAAGCACTCGGGACATAAAATCTATCCGATACTTTCGTAGGGTCATAAAATATTCGATGTAGGTCTCCAGGACCGAAAATATTGTCATTTTGGGTGAATAGGATGGTGAACATACCCCTTTGGCCATAGTAGCAAAATTTAGAACGGGCCACGGGAAAGCTTTAGGGACATCAAAGAGATCCGATTCTTCCGTAGGGTAGTTAAATATTTGATGCAGGTCTCTAGGACCGAAAATATGGTCATTTTGGGTGAATAGCCCCATACTCAGTTTTTTCGGGCTGACGGTGAACATACCCCTTTGGCCGTAGTAGCAAAATTTCGAACGGGCCACGGGAAAGCACTCGGGACATAAAATCTATCCGATTCTTTCGAAGGGTAATAAAATATTCGAAGTAGGTCTCCAGGACCGAAAATATGGTCATTTTTGGTGAATAGCCCCATACTCAGTTTTTCGGGCTGACGGTGAACATACCCCTTTTGGCCATAGTAGCAAAATTTCGAACGGGCCACGGGAAAGCTACAGGGACATCTAATCGATCCGATTCTTTCGTAGGGTCATAAAATATTCGATGCAGGTCTCCAGGACCGAAAATATGGTCATTTTGGGTGAATAGCTCCATACTCAGTTTTTTCGGGCTGACGGTGAACATACCCCTTTGGCCATAGTAGCAAACTTTCGAACGGGCTACGGGAAATCTACTGGGACATCAAAGCGATCCGATTTTTTCGTAGAGTCATAAAATATTCGATACAGGTCTCCAGACCGAAAATATAGTCATTTTGGGTGAATAGCTTCATACTCAGTTTTTTCGGGCTGACGGTGAACATACCCCTTTTGGCCATAGTATCGAAATTTCGAACGTGCCACGGGAAAGCTACATGGACATCTAATCGATCCGATTCATTCGTAGGGTCATAAAATATTCGATGCAGGTCTCCAGGACCGAAAATATGGTCATTTTGGGTTATTGTCCCATACTCAATTTTTTCGGGTTAACGGTGAACATACCCCTTTGGCCGAAGTAGCAAAATTTCGAACGGGACACGGGAAAGCTTTAGGGACATCAAAGTGATCCGATTCTTTCGTAGGGTAATAAAATATTCGATGCAGGTCTCTAGGACCAAAAATATGGTCATTTTTGTGTGAATAGCCCCATGCTCAGTTTTTTCGGGCTGACGGTGAACATACCCCTTTGGCCGTAGTAGCAAAATTTCGAACGGGCCACGGGAAAGCTCTAGGGACATCTAATCGATCCGATTCTTTCGTAGGGTCATAAAATATTCGATGCAGGTGTCCAGGACCGAAAATATTGTCTTTTTGGGTGAATAGCCCCATACTTAGATTTTTCGGGCTGACGGTGAACATACCCCTTTGGCCGTAGTAGCAAAATTTCGAATGGGCCACGGGAAATCTACAGGGACATCTAATCGATCCGATTCATTCGTAGGGTCATAAAATATTCGATGCAGGTCTCCAGGACCGAAAATATGGTCGTTTTGGGTTAATTGTCCCATACTCTGTTTTTTCGGGCTGACGGTGATACCCCTTTGGCCGTAGTAGCAAAATTTAGAACGGGCCACGGGAAAGCTTTAGGGACATCAAAGAGATCCGATTCTTTCGTAGGGTAGTAAAATATTTGATGCAGGTCTTTAGGACCGAAAATATGGTCATTTTGGGTGAATAGCCCCATACTCAGTTTTTTCGGGCTGACGGTGAACATACCCCTTTGGCCGTAGTAGCAAAATTTCGAACGGGCCACGGGAAAGCTACAGGGATATCTAATCAATCCGATTCTTTCGTAGGGTCATAAACTATTCGATGCAGGTCTCCACGACCGAAAATATGGTCATTTTGGGTTAATTGTCCCATACTCAGTATTTTCGGGTTGACGGTGAACATGCCCCTTTGGCCGTAGTAGCAAAATTTCGAACGGGCCACGGGAAAGCTACGGGGATATCTAATCAATCCGATTCTTTTGTAGGGTCATAAAATATTCGATGCAGGTCTCCACGACAGAAAATATGGTCATTTTGGGTTAATTGTCCCATACTCAGTTTTTTCGGGTTGACGGTGAACATACCATTTTGGCCGTAGTAGCAAAATTACGAACGGGCCACGGGAAAGCTACAGGGATTTCTAATCGATCCGATTCTTTCGTAGGGTCATAAAATATTCGATGCAGGTCTCTAGGACCGAAAATATGGTCATTTTTGGTTAATTGTCCCATACTCAGTTTTTTCGGACTGACGGTGAACATACAATTTTGGCCGTAGTATCAAAATTACGAACGGGCCGCGGGAAAGCTACAGGGATTTCTAATCGATCCGAATCTTTCGTAGGGTCATAAAATATTCGATGCAGGTCTCCAGGATCGAAAATATGGTCATTTTTTGTGAATAGCCCCATACTCAGTTTTTTCGGGCTGACGGTGAACATACCCTTTTGGCCGTAGTAGCAAAATTTCGAACGGGCCACGGGAAAGCACTCGGGACATCAAATCTATCCGATTCTTTCGTAGGGTCATAAAATATTCGATGCAGGTGTCCAGGACCGAAAATATTGTCTTTTTGGGTGAATAGCCCCATACTTAGTTTTTTCGGGCTGACGGTGAACATACCCCTTTGGCCGTAGTAGCAAAATTTCGAACGGGCCACGGGAAAGCGATAGGGACATCTAATCGATCCGATTCTTTCGTAGGGTCATAAAATATTCGATGCAGGTGTCCAGGAACGAAAATATTGTCTTTCTGGGTGAATAGCCCCATACTTAGTTTTTTCGGGCAGACGGTGAACATACCCCCTTTGGCCGTAGTAGCAAAATTTCGAACGTGCCACGGGAAAGCTCTAGGGACATCAAATCGATCTGATTCTTTCGTAGGGTTATAAAATATTCGATACAGGTCTCCAGACCGAAAATATGGTCATTTTGGTTGAATAACTTCATACTCAGTTTTTTCGGGCTGACGGTGAACATACCCCTTTGGCCGTAGTAGCAAAATTTCGAACGGGCCACGGGAAAGCTACAGGGATATCTAATCAATCCGATTCTTTCGTAGGGTCATAAAATATTCGATGCAGGTCTCCAGGACCGAAAATATGGTCATTTCGGGTGAATAGCCCCATACTCAGTTTTTTCGGGCTGACGGTGAACATAACCTATTGGCCGTAGTAGCAAAATTTCGAACGGGCCACGGGAAAGCTACAGGGATATCTAATCAATCCGATTCTTTCGTAGTGTTATAAAATATTCGATACAGGTCTCCACGACAGAAAATATGGTCATTTTCGGTTAATTGTCCCATACTCAGTTTTTTCGGGTTGACGGTGAACATACCCCTTTGGCCGTAGTAGCAAAATTTCGAACGGGACACGGGAAAGCTGCAGGGATATCTAATCGATCCGATTCTTTCGTAGGGTCATAAAATATTCGATGCAGGTCTCCAAGATCGAAAATATGGTCATTTTTGTTGAATAACCCCATACTCAGTTTTTTCGGGCTGACGGTGAACATACTCCTTTGGCCGTAGTAGCAAAATTTCGAACTTGCCACCGGAAAGCTCTAGGGACATCAAATCGATCCGATTCTTTCGTAGGGTCATAAAATATTCGATGCAGGTCTCTAAGACCGAAAATATGGTCATTTTCGGTGAATAGCCACACACTCGGTTTTTTCGGACTGACGGTGAACATACCCCATTGGCTGTAGTAGCAAAATTTCGAACGGGCCACGGGAAAGCACTCGGGACATCAAATCTAACTGATTCTTTCGTAGGGTCATAAAATATTCGATGCAGGTGTCCAGGACCGAAAATATTGTCTTTTTGGGTGAATGGCCCCATACTTAGTTTTTTCGGGCTGACGGTGAACATACCCCTTTGGCCATAGTAGCAAAATTTCGAACGGGCTACGGGAAATCTACAGGGACATCAAAGCGATCTGATTCTTTCGTAGGGTCATAAAATATTCGATGCAGGTCTCCAGGACCGAAAATATGGTCATTTTGGGTGAATAGCCACATACTCAGTTTTTTCGGGTTGACGGTGAACATAACCTATTGGCCGTAGTAGCAAAATTTCGAATGGGCCACGGGAAAGCTACAGGGATATCTAATCAATCCGATTCTTTCGTAGGGTTATAAAATATTCGATGCAGGTCTCCACGACCGAAAATATGGTCATTTTCGGTTAATTGTCCCATACTCAGTTTTTTCGGGTTGTCGGTGAACATACCCCTTTGGCCGTAGTAGCAAAATTTCGAACGGGACACGGGAAAGCTGCAGGGATATCTAATCGATCCGATTCTTTCGTAGGGTCATAAAATATTCGATGCAAGTCTCCAAGATCGAAAATATGGTCATTTTTGTTGAATAACCCCATACTCAGTTTTTTCGGGCTGACGGTGAACATACTCCTTTGGCCGTAGTAGCAAAATTTCGAACTTGCCACCGGAAAGTTCTAGGGACATCAAATCGATCCGATTCTTTCGTAGGGTCATAAAATATTCGATGCAGGTCTCTATGACCGAAAATATGGTCATTTTCGGTGAATAGCCACACACTCGGTTTTTTCGGACTGACGGTGAACATACCCCATTGGCTGTAGTAGCAAAATTTCGAACGGGGCCACGGGAAAGCACTCGGGACATCAAATCTAACTGATTCTTTCGTAGGGTCATAAAATATTCGATGCAGGTGTTCAGGACCGAAAATATTGTCTTTTTGGGTGAATAGCCCCATACTTAGTTTTTTCGGGCTGACGGTGAACATACCCCTTTGGCCGTAGTAGCAAAATTTCGAACGGGCCACGGGAAAGCGACAGGGACATCTAATCGATCCGATTCTTTCGTAGGGTCATAAAATATTCGATGCAGGTGTCCAGGAACGAAAATATTGCCTTTCTGGGTGAATAGCCCCATACTTAGTTTTTTCGGGCAGACGGTGAACATACCCCCTTTGGCCGTAGTAGCAAAATTTCGAACGTGCCACGGGAAAGCTTTAGGGACATCAATTCGATCCGATTCTTTCGTAGGGTTATAAAATATTCGATGCAGGTCTGCAGGATCGAAAATATGGTCATATTCGGTGAATAGCCCCACACTCAGTTTTTTCGGGCTGACGGTGAACATACCCCATTGGCCGTAGGAGCAAAATTTCGAACGTGCCACGGGAAAGCACTCGGAAGATCAAATCTATCCGATTCTTTCGTAGGGTCATAAAATATTCAATGCAGGTGTCCAGGACCTTAAATATTATCTTTTTGGGTGAATAGCCCCATACTTAGTTTTTTCGGGCTGACAGTGAACATACCCTTTTGGCCATAGTAGCAAAATTTCGAACGGGCTACGGGAAATCTACAGGGACATCAAAGCGATCTGATTCTTTCGTAGGGTCATAAAATATTCGATGCAGGTCTCCAGGACCGAAAATATGGTCATTTTGGGTGAATAGCCACATACTCAGTTTTTTCGGGCTGACGGTGAACATAACCCTTTGGCCGTAGTAGCAAAATTTCGAACGGGCCACGGAAAGCTACAGGGATATCTAATCAATCCGATTCTTTCGTAGGGTTATTAAATATTCGATGTAGGTCTCCACGACCGAAAATATGGTCATTTTCGGTTAATTGTCCCATACTCAGTTTTTTCGGGTTGACGGTGAACATACGCCTTTGGCCGTAGTAGCAAAATTTCGAACGGGACACGGGAAAGCGGCAGGGATATCTAATCGATCCGATTCTTTCGTAGGGTCATAAAATATTCGATGCAGGTCTCCAAGATCGAAAATATGGTCATTTTTGTTGAATAACCCCATACTCAGTTTTTTCGGGCTGACGGTGAACATACTCCTTTGGCCGTAGTAGCAAAATTTCGAACTTGCCACCGGAAAGCTCTAGGGACATCAAATCGAACCGATTCTTTCGTAGGGTCATAAAATATTCGATGCAGGTCTCTAGGACCGAAAATATGGTCATTTTCGGTGAATAGCCACACACTCGGTTTTTTCGGACTGACGGTGAACATACCCCATTGGCTGTAGTAGCAAAATTTCGAACGGGCCACGGGAAAGCACTCGGGACATCAAATCTAACTGATTCTTTCGTAGGGTCATAAAATATTCGATGCAGGTGTCCAGGACCGAAAATATTGTCTTTTTGGGTGAATAGCCCCATACTTAGTTTTTTCGGGCTGACGGTGAACATACCCCTTTGGCCTTAGTAGCAAAATTTCGAACGGGCCACGGGAAAGCGACAGGGACATCTAATCGATCCGATTCTTTCGTAGGGTCATAAAATATTCGATGCAGGTGTCCAGGAACGAAAATATTGTCTTTCTGGGTGAATAGCCCCATACTTAGTTTTTTCGGGCAGACGGTGAACATACCCCCTTTGGCCGTAGTAGCAAAATGTCGAACGTGCCACGGGAAAGCTCTAGGGACATCAAATCGATCCGATTCTTTCGTAGGGTTATAAAATATTCGATGCAGGTCTCCAGGATCGAAAATATGGTCATTTTCGGTGAATAGCCCCACACTCAGTTTTTTCGGGCTGACGGTGAACATACCACTTTGGCCGTAGTAGCAAAATTTCGAACGTGCCACGGGAAAGCAATCGGGACATCAAATCTATCCGATTCTTTCGTAGGGTCATAAAATATTCGATGCAGGTGTCCAGGACCTTAAATATTATCTTTTTGGGTGAATAGCCCCATACTCAGTTTTTTCGGGCTGACGGTGAACATACCCTTTTGGCCATAATAGCAAAATTTCGAACGGGCTACGGGAAATCTACAGGGACATCAAAGCGATCTGATTCTTTCGTAGGGTCATAAAATATTCGATGCAGGTCTCCAGGACCGAAAATATGGTCATTTTGGGTGAATAGCCCCATACTCAGTTTTTTCGGGCTGACGGTGAACATAACCCTTTGGCCGTAGTAGCAAAATTTCGAACGGGCCACGGGAAAGCTACAGGGATATCTAATCAATCCGATTCTTTCGTAGGGTTATAAAATATTCAATGCAGGTCTCAACGACCGAAAATATGGTCATTTTCGGTTAATTGTCCCATACTCAGTTTTTTCGGGCTGACGGTGAACATACCACTTTGGCCGTAGTAGCAAAATTTCGAACGTGCCACGGGAAAGCAATCGGGACATCAAATCTATCCGATTCTTTCGTAGGGTCATAAAATATTCGATGCAGGTGTCCAGGACCTTAAATATTATCTTTTTGGGTGAATAGCCCCATACTCAGTTTTTTCGGGCTGACGGTGAACATACCCTTTTGGCCATAATAGCAAAATTTCGAACGGGCTACGGGAAATCTACAGGGACATCAAAGCGATCTGATTCTTTCGTAGGGTCATAAAATATTCGATGCAGGTCTCCAGGACCGAAAATATGGTCATTTTGGGTGAATAGCCCCATACTCAGTTTTTTCGGGCTGACGGTGAACATAACCCTTTGGCCGTAGTAGCAAAATTTCGAACGGGACACGGGAAAGCTGCAGGGATATCTAATCGATCCGATTCTATCGTAGGGTCATAAAATATTCGATGCAGGTCTCCAAGATCGAAAATATGGTCATTTTTGTTGAATAACCCGATACTCAGTTTTTTCGGGCTGACGGTGAACATACTCCTTTGGCCGTAGTAGCAAAATTTCGAACTTGCCACCGGAAAGCTCTAGTGACATGTAACATCCCGAAATTTACTCGGGTTATCAGTAAATAAATAAAAGAATAGGAGTTGGTATGGGTCGGGCTAGTGTCGGGTAATGGACGTTGGTTATGGATTTGGATTAATTGAGATGGGTTAAATGAGAATGGGATTTCAGGGATATAAATACCCCCAAAATCCCAAAATATCTTCATTTTCACCAAACTCCCTAACACACACACACCACACACATACCGCCGCCGGACCGAAGGCAGATCCGAGCAGATCCGGCAGACCCGAGTGAGAGAGAGAGCGATTAGAGGTGATAAGCAAGTAAACGAGATCCAAACAAGCCCAAAAAGGTATGATTCTTGATCTTTGAGGTTTAAAGATCCAAGCTTTTTAGTGTATAAGCGACCAAAAATGGTCGGGAAGCGTAGTGGGTGATATTGAACCATAGCAAGGGTGTTAAAATCGCTCAAAATGCTGAAAAGAAACCGAACAGCGGCTGTCTGGGTAACTTCGCCTTCATCTGGGCAACTTCGCCTTCAACGCGATGAACTTCGCCTGCAAGCTAAGTTCGCCTGATGGCAACTTCGCTGTAAAGTTAAGTTCGCCTAACTGGTAACTTCGCCTGAGGCCAAGTTCGCCTGATGGCAACTTCGCTGTAAAGCTAAGTTCGCCTAGCTGGTAACTTCGCCTACAGCTAAGTTCGCCTAAGGTTAACTTCGCCTAGAGCTAAGTTCGCCCGAGGGTTAACTTCGCCTAAAGCCAAGTTTGGTTAGAAAATAAATTATAAAGCGATAAGTTAAAGTAAGCTAATACTAGGCCACCAGATTAGATCAGACGAGTATTGATACGTGTAACATGTACAGTCAGCCGAGCTCAGTTAGAGAAGGGATTTACAGCTATCAGAAAAAGAAGCAGAATTCAGGTGAGTTTCTAGCCCCATTCCTTGTTATGTTTTCGGGGCTGTGTGCATACTCGATGTGTTGTTAATACATTTATCCTAAGTGATAAGTGTATGTCATATGTGATATGTGTGATAGATATGAATGATTGTTTGTCGGTACGCGAACGATCTTCGGATATTGCGCGTACTGTCAGGTTATAAATAAAGTACGAATATTATATATCGAAGACGTATGAATATTTCAAATGAATACTTGTCGGGGCGTGAACGATCTTCGGATATTGCACGTAACGACAAGGGGTATGGTTGTTAAATGAATGAGGTAAGGAATGCCTAGAGTGTTCTTATGTTATAATGTAAGTATGTGTATATAGGTACACGAATGGCATGTGAGTTCTACGTTCGACATAGTAAGTTAGGATGGCAAATCCCTCTAGCTTCTGTCGGACATAGACTCGGCTGGTGATGGCGTAGTTAAGGACTGCGAGCCTTATACGTGAAGTAGATGATATATGTAAACGTAGATAAGGACTGCGAACCTTATACGTAATGTAGATAGGCGTCAGCATAGGAAAGGACTGTGAACCTTATACGTGCTGTATTTGTAGCATAGGGGAGGACTGCGAACCTCGTACGGGCTATGAATTAGGTTGCAACATAGGGAAGGACTGCGAACCTTGTACGTGTTGTGGATGTATTTCAGCATAGGAAAGGACTGTGAACCTTATACGTGCTGATTTTGTAGCATAGGGGAGGACTGCGAACCTCGTACGTGCTATGAATTAGGTTGCAACATAGGGAAGGACTGCGAACCTTGTACGTGTTGTGGATGTATTTCAAAATAGGAAAGGACTGTAAACCTTATACGTGCTGATTTTGTAGCATAGGGGAGGACTGCGAACCTCGTACGTGCTATGAATTAGGTTGCAACATAGGGAAGGACTGCGAACCTTATACGTGTTGTGGATGTACTATGGTATAGGGAAGGACCGCGATCCTTGTACGTACCATAAATGGTGAACATAGGTAAGGACTGCGAACCTTGTACGTGTTCACGACCTTGAGTACAGGTATAGACGGTGAACTATGAACGTACTCTCGGTAGACTGAGGTTAGTGATTGTAGATATGTATGTATGTATGGTAGCAAGTATGTATGTAGAACAGAAGGGTAACTAGTGAAGTATGGATATGTATCTACGGATATGTATGTATGTGTATGTATTGTATGGCGTTCGATTAACTAGAACTCACTCAGCGTAGCTGACTTTTAGTATGCACGCAGGTGAGCTGATTATAGAGTTAGCATGAGGATGACACACGGCATGGATTGAACGGCTGGCATCCGAAGAAAGAAGTAAAAATGTTTTAAATATAAAGTTTTGTGTTATGGTATCAAAGAAAAGATTTAATGTTTTGTAACAAATGATTGATGTTTTATATTCCGCGAAAAGTTTTAATAAACTCTGATTTGAAGAGCTGTGTTTATGAGTAAATCCGACGCTAAATTAGGGCCACTGGGTTCGGGGCCTTACAAGTTGGTATCAGAGCATAAGTTCGAGAGATTTAAGCATCCTACATGCTTAGACTCGAACAGAGAATGGGATTTAAGTAAGAAAGGAAAGAAGATGCCAGTTCAAGAATGCCATGTGTCGCTCAAGCAAAAATCAGTAAAGGTAAGGTGTATGATTAAATGATATATGTTAATGAGAAAGAAAAGATACGTGAACGATAAGGATAGAAGTAATTGATTGTTTGATTTGACTAACTGCTTAAGTAGAACCATCACAAATAGACTCATAAAGGGAAGCGAATAGGACACGGAAAGCAACGTGATAGGCTAGTCACAGCTGGCCACTGTTATTACCTGTTTGCCTTGCTATCCTTGTACTAAATAGTTCCTTGAGTGATGATGTTTGTGTTGTCCCTTTAAGAATACTGATGGCTGGAGCTGGAGAAGTTGTGGGAACTGGGGGTCGCACTGGATGTCGTGGCAGGCCTCGTCTTGTCCGGCAACCCTCGGTAGAAGAAGCTTCCCACACCGAAGATGAAGGAAGCGCCGCTGGAGGAGACCAGAACAACAACGAAGAAGTTCAACTTAGCCCTGCAGTTCAAGCAGCCATTGTTCAAGCTGTAGTTGCTGCTGTGAAAAACCTGAATCCCGAAGGATCTGCAGGAAGCCGTGAATGAACTGTTGAAGGGGCAGGTGGTAATAATAGAAAGGATGACGAGAGGGAAAGGGGTGACTCAAGTGAGGTAAGGACTGTGAAAGATGATGATAGGAAGAGGGGCCGAGGCGGTTGCAACTATAAGTCCATCAAAGGTTGTGACCCGCCTAAGCTGACTGGTTTAGGAGACGCAATCGCTACTCTTCAGTGGATAACCGCCATGGATAAGGTTATCCGCATTAGCGAGTGCCGTCCTGACCAAGCTGTCGGTTATGCCACTCAATCTTTTGAAGATGAGGCTATGTATTGGTGGGAGAGTGTGGAGCAGAGGAAGACCCGTGAAAAGATCAAGGCGATGAGTTGGAATGACCTAAAGGACATGGTGATGAAGAGGTTCTGCGCTGATACAGAAGTTGAAAGAGTGGAGATGAAGTTTCTGAATTTGAAAGCGGGAGAGATGACACAACGGGAGTATACTACTGAATTCAACCGCATGTCTAGGTTGGTACCTGACATGGTGAACACCGAAGCTAAAAGGATCAAGTGTTACGTAAGGGGACTTCCACGGAATGTTCGCACTTTGGTTAAGTCTAGTAAGCCCGCAACATTTGACCCGGCCGTGGAATTGGCCGAGATGATTTATGAGGACCTTGCCAACTGTGAAGGGGAGAAGATGGAACCGAAGAAAAAGAACCCAACCCCAGAACCAGAGGAAGCCAATGAGGTGGATCCACGCAAAAAGAAGGCAAGGCAAGAGGGGTTCACTGCTTGTGAAAAATGTGGGAAGAGACACCCCGGAGAGTGCAGAAAGGGATTAGGTGTTTGCTACAGGTGTGGAAGAGCAGGACATTCCTCTTGGGAATGTAATGATTACCATAGGTGTCACAACTGCGGAGGACGTGGGCACCTAGCAAGGGATTGCAAGAAGCCAAAGGGAGGACATGAAGGAGAGAAGAGTGCTTGAGGTTTAACAGATTCCTCCGTATGCTTAGAGAAGCCATTCAAGAAGGCTAGATGCTAGCCATAAGTATTAAATCTATGTGTAACTTATTGATGACTCGATGCGTGTTGTTTTATGTTGAAATTTAGACTGGTGTTTATTAATTATGGTACAAATTGTCTGAATGCATGTTAGTCATGATAAATTGACGTGTTGTGATAGAGTGTCGACTTAGGCTTTAGCATTAATGTGATTTAGGACAAAGCCTCTTGAAGGTCGAAACGAGACTTGGTACATTGAGGGCCTCATGGACAAGCTACCTTAAATAGCTAATACACATGACCACCATTCGATGACTGCAAAGTCGGAAGTAAGAAGGGTAACACAGAAAACGAAGGCGATTCAATAAAGCGTGTAAATATAAGAAGTTTTCCTTTTATAGGGAATAAGTTTGGTTTCGGGGACGAAATCTCTTTAAGGAGGGAAGACTTGTAACATCCCGAAATTTACTCGGGTTATCAGGAAATAAATAAAAGAATAGGAGTTGGTATGGGTCGGGCTAGTGTCGGGTAATGGACGTTGGTTATGGATTTGGATTAATTGAGATGGGTTAAATGAGAATGGGATTTCAGGGATATAAATACCCCCAAAATCCCAAAATATCTTCATTTTCACCAAACTCCCTAACACACACACACCACACACATACCGCCGCCGGACCGAAGGCAGATCCGAGCAGATCCGGCAGACCCGAGTGAGAGAGAGAGCGATTAGAGGTGATAAGCAAGTAAACGAGATCCAAACAAGCCCAAAAAGGTATGATTCTTGATCTTTGAGGTTTAAAGATCCAAGCTTTTTAGTGTATAAGCGACCAAAAATGGTCGGGAAGCGTAGTGGGTGATATTGAACCATAGCAAGGGTGTTAAAATCGCTCAAAATGCTGAAAAGAAACCGAACAGCGGCTGTCTGGGTAACTTCGCCTTCATCTGGGCAACTTCGCCTTCAACGCGATGAACTTCGCCTGCAAGCTAAGTTCGCCTGATGGCAACTTCGCTGTAAAGTTAAGTTCGCCTAACTGGTAACTTCGCCTGAGGTCAAGTTCGCCTGATGGCAACTTCGCTGTAAAGCTAAGTTCGCCTAGCTGGTAACTTCGCCTACAGCTAAGTTCGCCTAAGGTTAACTTCGCCTAGAGCTAAGTTCGCCCGAGGGTTAACTTCGCCTAAAGCCAAGTTTGGTTAGAAAATAAATTATAAAGCGATAAGTTAAAGTAAGCTAATACTAGGCCACCAGATTAGATCAGACGAGTATTGATACGTGTAACATGTACAGTCAGCCGAGCTCAGTTAGAGAAGGGATTTACAGCTATCAGAAAAAGAAGCAGAATTCAGGTGAGTTTCTAGCCCCATTCCTTGTTATGTTTTCGGGGCTATGTGCATACTCGATGTGTTGTTAATACATTTATCCTAAGTGATAAGTGTATGTCATATGTGATATGTGTGATAGATATGAATGATTGTTTGTCGGTACGCGAACGATCTTCGGATATTGCGCGTACTGTCAGGTTATAAATAAAGGTACGAATATTATATATCGAAGATGTATGAATATTTCAAATGAATACTTGTCGGGGCGTGAACGATCTTCGGATATTGCACGTAACGACAAGGGGTATGGTTGTTAAATGAATGAGGTAAGGAATGCCTAGAGTGTTCTTATGTTATAATGTAAGTATGTGTATATAGGTACACGAATGGCATGTGAGTTCTACGTTCGACATAGTAAGTTAGGATGGCAAATCCCTCTAGCTTCTGTCGGACATAGACTCGGCTGGTGATGGCGTAGTTAAGGACTGCGAGCCTTATACGTGAAGTAGATGATATATGTAAACGTAGATAAGGACTGCGAACCTTATACATAATGTAGATAGGCGTCAGCATAGGAAAGGACTGTGAACCTTATACGTGCTGTATTTGTAGCATAGGGGAGGACTGCGAACCCCTTTGGCCGTAGTAGCAAAATTTCGAAAGGGGCACGGGAATGCTTTAGGTACATCAAAGTGATCTGATTCTTTCGAAGAGTAATTAAATATTCGATGCAGGTCTCTAGGACCGAAAATATTGTCATTTTTGGTGAATAGAACCATACTCAGTTTTTTCGGGCTGACGGTGAACATACCCCTTTGTCCGTAGTAGCAAAATTTCGAACGGGCCACGGGAAAGCTTTAGGGACATCAAAGAGATCCGATTCTTTCGTAAACTAATAAAATATTCGATGCGGGTCTCTAGGACCGAAAATATGGTCATTTTGGGTGAATAGCCCCATACTCAATTTTTTCGGGCTGACGGTGAACATACCCTTTGGCCGTAGTAGCAAAATTTCGAACTTGCCACGGGAAAGCTCTAGGGACATCAAATCGATCCGATTCTTTCGTAGGGTTATAAAATATTCGATGCAAGTGTCCAGGACCTTAAAAATTGTCTTTTTGGTTGAATAGCCCCATACTCAGTTTTTTCGGGCTGATGGTGAACATACTCCTTTGGCCGTAGTAGCAAAATTTCGAACTTGCCACCGGAAAGCTCTAGGGACATCAAATCGATCCGATTCTTTCGTAGGGTCATAAAATATTCGATGCAGGTCTCTAGGACCGAAAATATGGTCATTTTCGGTGAATAGCCACACACTCGGTTTTTTCGGACTGACGGTGAACATACCCCTTTGGCCGTAGTAGCAAAATTTCGAACGGGCCACGGGAAAGCACTCGGGACATCAAATCTATCCGATTCTTTCGTAGTGTCATAAAATATTCGATGCAGGTGTCCAGGACCTTAAATATTGTCTTTTTGGGTGAATAGCCCCATACTCAGTTTTTTCGGGCTGACGGGGAACATACCCATTTGGCCGTAGTAGCAAAATTTCGAAAGGGGCACGGGAATGCTTTAGGTACATCAAAGTGATCTGATTCTTTCGAAGAGTAATTAAATATTCGATGCAAGTCTCTATGACCGAAAATATTGTCATTTTTGGTGAATAGAACCATACTCAGTTTTTTCGGGCTGACGGTGAACATACCCCTTTGTCCGTAGTAGCAAAATTTCGAACGGGCCACGGGAAAGCTTTAGGGACATCAAAGAGATCCGATTCTTTCGTAAGTTAATAAAATATTCGATGCGGGTCTCTAGGACCGAAAATATGGTCATTTTGGGTGAATAGCCCCATACTCAATTTTTTCGGGCTGACGGTGAACATACCCTTTGGCCGTAGTAGCAAAATTTCGAACTTGCCACGGGAAAGCTCTAGGGACATCAAATCGATCCGATTCTTTCGTAGGGTTATAAATTATTCGATGCAAGTGTCCAGGACCTTAAAAATTGTCTTTTTGGTTGAATAGCCCCATACTCAGTTTTTTCGGGCTGATGGTGAACATACTCCTTTGGCCGTAGTAGCAAAATTTCGAACTTGCCACCGGAAAGCTCTAGGGACATCAAATCGATCCGATTCTTTCGTAGGGTCATAAAATATTCGATGCAGGTCTCTAGGACCGAAAATATGGTCATTTTCGGTGAATAGCCACACACTCGGTTTTTTCGGACTGACGGTGAACATACCCCTTTGGCCGTAGTAGCAAAATTTCGAACGGGCCACGGGAAAGCACTCGGGACATCAAATCTATCCGATTCTTTCGTAGTGTCATAAAATATTCGATGCAGGTGTCCAGGACCTTAAATATTGTCTTTTTGGGTGAATAGCCCCATACTCAGTTTTTTCGGGCTGACGGGGAACATACCCCTTTGGCCGTAGTAGCAAAATTTCGAACGGGCCACGGGAAAGCACTCGGGACATCAAATCTATCCGATTCTTTCGTAGTGTCATAAAATATTCGATGCAGGTGTCCAGGACCTTAAATATTGTCTTTTTGGGTGAATAGCCCCATACTCAGTTTTTTCGGGCTGACGGGGAACATACCCCTTTGGCCGTAGTAGCAAAATTTCGAAAGGGGCACGGGAATGCTTTAGGTACATCAAAGTGATCTGATTCTTTCGAAGAGTAATTAAATATTCGATGCAAGTCTCTATGACCGAAAATATTGTCATTTTTGGTGAATAGAACCATACTCAGTTTTTTCGGGCTGACGGTGAACATACCCCTTTGTCCGTAGTAGCAAAATTTCGAACGGGCCACGGGAAAGCTTTAGGGACATCAAAGAGATCCGATTCTTTCGTAAGGTAATAAAATATTCGATGCGGGTCTCTAGGACCGAAAATATGGTCATTTTGGGTGAATAGCCCCATACTCAATTTTTTCGGGCTGACGGTGAACATACCCTTTGGCCGTAGTAGCAAAATTTCGAACTTGCCACGGGAAAGCTCTAGAGACATCAAATCGATCCGATTCTTTCGTAGGGTTATAAATTATTCGATGCAAGTGTCCAGGACCTTAAAATTGTCTTTTTGGTTGAACAGCCCCATACTCAGTTTTTTCGGGCTGATGGTGAACATACTCCTTTGGCCGTATTAGCAAAATTTCGATCTTGCCACCGGAAAGCTTTAGGGACATCAAATCGATCCGATTCTTTCGTAGGGTCATAAAATATTCGATGCAGGTCTCTAGGACCGAAAATATGGTCATTTTCGGTGAATAGCCACACACTCGGTTTTTTCGGACTGACGGTGAACATACCCCTTTGGCCGTAGTAGCAAAATTTCGAACGGGCCACGGGAAAGCACTCGGGACATCAAATCTATCCGATTCTTTCGTAGTGTCATAAAATATTCGATGCAGGTCTCTAGGACCAAAAATATGGTCATTTTCGGTGAATAGCCCCACGCTCGGTTTTTTCGGACTGACGGTGAACATACCCCTTTGGCCGTTGTAGCAAAATTTCGAACGGGCCACGGGAAAGCACTCGGGACATCAAATCTATCCGATTCTTTCGTAGTGTCATAAAATATTCGATGCAGGTCTCTAGGACCAAAAATATGGTCATTTTCGGTGAATAGCCCCACTCTCGGTTTTTTCGGACTGACGGTGAACATACCCCTTTGGCCGTTGTAGCAAAATTTCGAACGGGCCACGGGAAAGCACTCGGGACATCAAATCTATCCGATTCTTTCGTAGTGTCATAAAATATTCGATGCAGGTGTCCAGGACCTTAAATATTGTCTTTTTGGGTGAATAGCCCCATACTCAGTTTTTTCGGGCTGACGGGGAACATACCCCTTTGGCCGTAGTAGCAAAATTTCGAAAGGGCCACGGGAATGCTTTAGGTACATCAAAGTGATCTGATTCTTTCCAAGAGTAATTAAATATTCGATGCAGGTCTCCAAAACCTAAAATATGGTCATTTTTGGTGAATAGAACCATACTCAGTTTTTTCGGGCTGACGGTGAACATACCCCTTTGTCCGTAGTAGCAAAATTTCGAACGGGCCACGGGAAAGCTTTAGGGACATCAAAGAGATCCGATTCTTTCGTAGGGTAATAAAATATTCGATACGGGTCTCTAGGACCGAAAATATGGTCATTTTGGGTGAATAGCCCCATACTCAATTTTTTCGGGCTGACGGTGAACATACCCTTTGGCCGTAGTAGCAAAATTTCGAACTTGCCACGGGAAAGCTCTAGGGACATCAAATCGATCCGATTCTTTCGTAGGGTCATAAAATATTCGATGCAAGTGTCCAGGACCTTAAAAATTGTCTTTTTGGTTGAATAGCCCCATACTCACTTTTTTCGGGCTGACGGTGAACATACTCCTTTGGTCGTAGTAGCAAAATTTCGAACTTGCCACCGGAAAGCTCTAGGGACATCAAATCGATCCGATTCTTTAGTAGGGTCATAAAATATTCGATGCAGGTCTCTAGGACCGAAAATATGGTCATTTTTGGTGAATAGCCACACACTCGGTTTTTTCGGACTGACGGTGAACATACCCCTTTGGCCGTAGTAGCAAAATTTCGAACGGGCCACGGGATAGCACTCGGGACATCAAATCTATCCGATTCTTTCGTAGTGTCATAAAATATTCGATGCAGGTGTCCAGGACCTTAAATATTATCTTTTTGGGTAAATAGCCCCATACTCAGTTTTTTCGGGCTGACGGGGAACATACCCCTTTGGCCGTATTAGCAAAATTTCGAAAGGGCCACGGTAATGCCTTAGGTACATCAAAGTGAGCTGATTCTTTCGAAGAGTAATTAAATATTCGATGCAGGTCTCTAGGAACGAAAATATGGTCATTTTTGGTGAATAGAACCATACTCAGTTTTTTCGGGCTGACGGTGAACATACCCCTTTGTCCGTAGTAGCAAAATTTTGAACGTGCCACGGTAAAGTTTAGGGACATCAAAGAGATCCGATTCTTTCGTAGGGTAATAAAATATTCGATGCGGGTCTCAAAGACCGAAAATATGGTCATTTTGTGTGAATAGCCCCAAACTCAATTTTTTCGGGCTGACGGTGAACATACCCTTTGGCCGTAGTAGCAAAATTTCGAACTTGCCACGGGAAAGCTCTAGGGACATCAAATCGATCCGATTCTTTCGTAGGGTCATAAAATATTCGATGCAAGTGTCCAGGACCTTAAAAATTGTCTTTTTGGTTGAATAGCCCCATACTCAGTTTTTTCGGGCTGATGGTGAACATACTCCTTTGGCCGTAGTAGCAAAATTTCGAACTTGCCACCGGAAAGCTCTAGGGACATCAAATCGATCCGATTCTTTCGTAGGGGAATAAAATATACGATGCGGGTCTCTAGGACCGAAAATATGGTCATTTTGGGTGAATAGCCCCATACTCAATTTTTTCGGGCTGATGGTGAACATACCCTTTGGCCGTAGTAGCAAAATATCAAACTTGCCACGGGAAAGCTCTAGGAACATCAAACGATCCGATTCTTTCGTAGGGTCATAAAATATTCGATGCAAGTGTCCAGGACCTTAAAAATTGTCTTTTTGGTTGAATAGCCCCATACTCACTTTTTTCGGGCTGACGGTGAACATACTCCTTTGGTCGTAGTAGCAAAATTTCGAACTTGCCACCGGAAAGCTCTAGGGACATCAAATCGATCCGATTCTTTAGTAGGGTCATAAAATATTCGATGCAGGTCTCTAGGACCGAAAATATGGTCATTTTTGGTGAATAGCCAAACACTCGGTTTTTTCGGACTGACGGTGAACCTTTGGCCGTAGTAGCAAAATTTCAAACGGGCCACGGGAAAGCACTCGGGACATCAAATCTATCCGATTCTTTCGTAGTGTCATAAAATATTCGATGCAGGTGTCCAGGACCTTAAATATTATCTTTTTGGGTGAATAGCCCCATACTCAGTTTTTTCGGGCTGACGGGGAACATACTCCTTTGGCCGTAGTAGCAAAATTTCGAACTTGCCACCGGAAAGCTCTAGGGACATCAAATCGATCCGATTCTTTCGTAGGGTAATAAAATATTCGATGCGGGTCTCTAGGAACCGAAAATATGGTCATTTTAGCCGAATAGCCCCATACTCAATTTTTTCGGGCTGACGGTGAACATACCCTTTGGCCGTAGTAGCAAAATTTCGAAATTGCCACGGGAAAGCTCTAGGGACATCAAATCGATCCGATTCTTTCGTAGGGTCATAAAATATTCGATGCAAGTGTCCAGGACCTTAAAATTGTCTTTTTTGTTGAATAGCCCCATACTCAGTTTTTTCGGGCTGATGGTGAACATACTCCTTTGGCCGTAGTAGCAAAATTTCGAACTTGCCACCGGAAAGCTCTAGGGACATCAAATCGATCCGATTCTTTCGTAGGGTCATAAAATATTCGATGCAGGTCTCTAGGACCGAAAATATGGTCATTTTCGGTGAATAGCCCCACACTCGGTTTTTTCGGACTGACGGTGAACATATCCCTTTGGCCGTAGTAGCAAAATTTCGAACGGGCCACGGGAAAGCACTCGGGACATCAAATATATCCGATTCTTTCGTAGTGTCATAAAATATTCGATGCAGGTGTCCAGGACCTTAAATATTGTCTTTTTGGGTGAATAGCCCCATACTCAGTTTTTTCGGGCTGACGGGGAACATACCCCTTTGGCCGTAGTAGCAAAATTTCGAAAGGGCCACGGGAATGCTTTAGGTACATCAAAGTGATCTGATTCTTTCCAAGAGTAATTAAATATTCGATGCAGGTCTCCAGAACCGAAAATATGGTCATTTTTGGTGAATAGAACCATACTCAGTTTTTTCGGGCTGACGGTGAACATACCCCTTTGTACGTAGTAGCAAAATTTCGAACGGGCCACGGGAAAGCTTTAGGGACATCAAAGAGATCCGATTCTTTCGTAGGGTAATAAAATATTCGATGCGGGTCTCTAGGACCGAAAATATGGTCATTTTGGGTGAATAGCCCCATACTCAATTTTTTCGGGCTGACGGTGAACATACCCTTTGGCCGTAGTAGCAAAATTTCGAACTTGCCACGGGAAAGCTCTAGGGACATCAAATCGATCTGATTCTTTCGTAGGGTCATAAAATATTCGATGCAAGTGTCCAGGACCTTAAAAATTGTCTTTTTGGTTGAATAGCCCCATACTCACTTTTTTCGGGCTGACTGTGAACATACTCCTTTGGTCGTAGTAGCAAAATTTCGAACTTGCCACCGGAAAGCTCTAGGGACATCAAATCGATCCGATTCTTTAGTAGGGTCATAAAATATTCGATGCAGGTCTCTAGGACCGAAAATATGGTCATTTTTGGTGAATAGCCACACACTCGGTTTTTTCGGACTGACGGTGAACATACCCCTTTGGCCGTAGTAGCAAAATTTCGAACGGGCCACGGGAAAGCACTCGGGACATCAAATCTATCCGATTCTTTCGTTGTGTCATAAAATATTCGATGCAGGTGTCCAGGACCTTAAATATTATCTTTTTGGGTGAATAGCCCCATACTCAGTTTTTTCGGGCTGACGGGGAACATACCCCTTTGGCCGTAGTAGCAAAATTTCGAAAGGGCCACGGGAATGCCTTAGGTACATCAAAGTGAGCTGATTCTTTCGAAGAGTAATTAAATATTCGATGCAGGTCTCCAGGAACGAAAATATGGTAATTTTTGGTGAATAGAACCATACTCAGTTTTTTCGGGCTGACGGTGAACATACCCCTTTGTCCGTAGTAGCAAAATTTTGAACGGGCCACGGGAAAGTTTAGGGACATCAAAGAGATCTGATTCTTTCGTAGGGTAATAAAATATTCGATGCGGGTCTCAAAGACCGAATATATGTTCATTTTGTGTGAATAGCCCCAAACTCAATTTTTTCGGGCTGACGGTGAACATACCCTTTGGCCGTAGTAGCAAAATTTCGAACTTGCCACGGGAAAGCTCTAGGGACATCAAATCGATCCGATTCTTTTGTAGGGTCATAAAATATTCGATGCAAGTGTCCAGGACCTTAAAAATTGTCTTTTTGGTTGAATAGCCCATACTCAGTTTTTTCGGGCTGATGGTGAACATACTCTTTTAAGGTCCTGGACACTTGCATCGAATATTTTTAAGGGATCTTAAATATGGTCACGGGAAAGCTTTTGGGACATCAAAGAGATCCGATTCTTTCGTAGGGTAATAAAATATTCGATGCGGATCTCTAGGACCTAAAATATGGTCATTTTGGGTGAATAGCCCCATACTCAATTTTTTCGGGCTGACGGTGAACATACCCTTTGGCCGTAGTAGCAATATTTCGAACTTGCCACGGGAAAGCTCTAGGGACATCAAATCGATCCGATTCTTTCGTAGGGTCATAAAATATTCGATGCAAGTGTCCAGGACCTTAAAAATTGTCTTTTTGGTTGAATAGCCCCATACTCAGTTTTTCGGGCTGATGGTGAACATACTCCTTTGGCCGTAGTAGCAAAATTTCGAACTTGCCACCGGAAAGCTCTAGGGACATCAAATCGATCCGATTCTTGCGTAGGGTCATAAAATATTCGATGCAGGATGTCTAGGACCGAAAATATGGTCATTTTCGGTGAATAGCCCCACACTCGGTTTTTTCGGACTGACGGTGAACATACCCCTTTGGCCGTAGTAGCAAAATTTCGAACGGGCCACGGGAAAGCACTCGGGACATCAAATCTATCCGATTCTTTCGTAGTGTCATAAAATATTCGATGCAGGTGTCCAGGACCTTAAATATGGTCTTTTTGGGTGAATAGCCCCATACTCAGTTTTTTCGGGCTGACGGGGAACATACCCCTTTGGCCGTAGTAGCAAAATTTCGAAAGGGCCACGGGAATGCTTTAGGTACATCAAAGTGATCTGATTCTTTCGAAGAGTAATTAAATATTCGATGCAGGTCTCCGGGAACGAAAATATGGTCATTTTTGGTGAATAGAACCATACTCAGTTTTTTCGGGCTGACGGTGAACATACCCCTATCTCCGTAGTAGCAAAATTTCGAACGGGTCATGGGAAAGCTTTTGGGACATCAAAGAGATCCGATTCTTTCGTAGGGTAATAAAATATTCGATGCGGGTCTCTAAAACCGAAAATATGGTCATTTTGGGTGAATAGCCTCATACTCAATTTTTTCGGGCTGACGGTGAACATACCCTTTGGCCGTAGTAGCAAAATTTCGAACTTGCCACGGGAAAGCTCTAGGGACATCAAATCGATCTGATTCTTTCGTAGGTCATAAAATATTCGATGCAGGTCTCTAGGACCGAAAATATGGTCATTTTCGGTGAATAGCCCCACACTCGGTTTTTTCGGACTGACGGTGAACATATCCCTTTGGCCGTAGTAGCAAAATTTCGAACGGGCCACGGGAAAGCACTCGGGACATCAAATCTATCCGATTCTTTCGTAGTGTCATAAAATATTCGATGCAGGTGTCCAGGACCTTAAATATTGTCTTTTTGGGTGAATAGCCCCATACTCAGTTTTTTCGGGCTGACGGGGAACATACCCCTTTGGCCGTAGTAGCAAAATTTCTAAAGGGCCACGGGAATGCTTTAGGTACATCAAAGTGATCTGATTCTTTCCAAGAGTAATTAAATATTCGATGCAGGTCTCCAGAACCGAAAATATGGTCATTTTTGGTGAATAGAACCATACTCAGTTTTTTCGGGCTGACGGTGAACATACCCCTTTGTCCGTAGTAGCAAAATTTCGAACGGGCCACGGGAAAGCTTTAGGGACATCAAAGAGATCCGATTCTTTCGTAGGGTAATAAAATATTCGATGCGGGTCTCTAGGACCGAAAATATGGTCATTTTGGGTGAATAGCCCCATACTCAATTTTTTCGGGCTGACGGTGAACATACCCTTTGGCCGTAGTAGCAAAATTTCGAACTTGCCACGGGAAAGCTCTAGGGACATCAAATCGATCCGATTCTTTCGTAGGGTCATAAAATATTCGATGCAAGTGTCCAGGACCTTAAAAATTGTCTTTTTGGTTGAATAGCCCCATACTCAGTTTTTCGGGCTGATGGTGAACATACTCCTTTGGCCGTAGTAGCAAAATTTCGAACTTGCCACCGGAAAGCTCTAGGGACATCAAATCGATCCGATTCTTGCGTAGGGTCATAAAATATTCGATGCAGGTCTCTAGGACCGAAAATATGGTCATTTTCGGTGAATAGCCCCACACTCGGTTTTTTCGGACTGACGGTGAACATACCCCTTTGGCCGTAGTAGCAAAATTTCGAACGGGTCACGGGAAAGCACTCGGGACATCAAATCTATCCGATTCTTTCGTAGTGTCATAAAATATTCGATGCAGGTGTCCAGGACCTTAAATATGGTCTTTTTGGGTGAATAGCCCCATACTCAGTTTTTTCGGGCTGACGGGGAACATACCCCTTTGGCCGTAGTAGCAAAATTTCGAATGGGCCACGGGAATGCTTTAGGTACATCAAAGTGATCTGATTCTTTCGAAGAGTAATTAAATATTCGATGCAGGTCTCCAGGAACGAAAATATGGTCATTTTTGATGAATAGAACCATACTCAGTTTTTTCGGGCTGACGGTGAACATACCCCTATGTCCGTAGTAGCAAAATTTCGAACGGGTCATGGGAAAGCTTTTGGGACATCAAAGAGATCCGATTCTTTCGTAGGGTAATAAAATATTCGATGCGGGTCTCTAAAACCGAAAATATGGTCATTTTGGGTGAATAGCCTCATACTCAATTTTTTCGGGCTGACGGTGAACATACCCTTTGGCCGTAGTAGCAAAATTTCGAACATGCCACGGGAAAGCTCTAGGGACATCAAATCGATCCGATTCTTTAGTAGGGTCATAAAATATTCGATGCAAGTGTCTAGGACCTTAAAAATTGCCTTTTTGGTTGAATAGCCCCATACTCAATTTTTTCGGGCTGACGGTGAACATACTCCTTTGGCCGTAGTATCAAAATTTCGAACTTGCCACCGGAAAGCTCTAGGGACATCAAATCGATCCGATTCTTTCGTAAGGTCATAAAATATTTGATGCAGGTCTCTCGGACCGAAAATATGGTCATTTTTGGTGAATAGCCACACACCCGGTTTTTCGGACTGACGGTGAACATACCCCATTGGCTGTAGTAGCAAAATTTCGAACGGGTCACGGGAAAGCACTCGGGACATCAAATCTAACCGATTCTTTCGTAGTGTCATAAAATATTCGATGCAGGTGTCCAGGACCTTAAATATTGTCTTTTTGGGTGAATAGCCACATACTCAGTTTTTTCGGGCTGACGGCGAAAATACCCCTTTGGCCGTAGTAGCAAAATTTCAAACGTGCCACCGGAAAGTTCTAGGGACATCAAATCGATCCGGTTCTTTCGTAGTGTCATAAAATATTCGATGCAGGTCTCCAGGACCGAAAATATGGTCATTTTCGGTGAATAGCCGCACACTCGGTTTTTTCGGACTGACGGTAAACATACCCCTTTGGCCGTAGTAGCAAAATTTCGAACGGGCCACGGGAAAGCACTCGGGACATCAAATCTACCCGATTCTTTCGTAGTGTCATAAAATATTCGATACAGGTGTCCAGGACCTTAAATATTGTCTTTTTGGGTGAATAGCCACATACTCAGTTTTTTCGGGCTGACGGTGAATATACCCCTTTGGCCGTAGTAGCTAAATTTCAAACGTGCCACCGGAAAGCTCTAGGGACATCAAATCGATCCGATTATTTCACAGGGTCATAAAATATTCGATGCAGGTCTCCAGGACCGAAAATATGGTCATTTTCGGTGAATAGCCCCACACTCGGTTTTTTCGGACTGACGGTGAACATACCCCTTTGGCCGTAGTAGCAAAATTTCGAACGAGCCACGGGAAAGCACTCGGGACATCAAATCTGTCCGATTCTTTCGTAGTGTCATAAAATATTCGATGCAGGTGTCCAGGACCTTAAATATTGTCTTTTTGGGTGAATAGCCCCATACTCAGTTTTTTCGGGCTGACGGGGAACATACCCCTTTGGCCGTAGTAGCAAAATTTCGAAAGGGCCACGGGAATGCTTTAGGTACATCAAAGTGATCTGATTCTTTCGAAGAGTTATTAAATATTCGATGCAGGTCTCCAGGAACGAAAATTTGGTCATTTTTGGTGAATAGAACCATACTCAGTTTTTTCGGGCTGACGGTGAACATACCCCTTTGGCCGTAGTAGCTAAATTTCAAACGAGCCACCGGAAAGCTCTAGGGACATCAAATCGATCCGATTATTTCACAGGGTCATAAAATATTCGATGCAGGTCTCCAGGACCGAAAATATGGTCATTTTCGGTGAATAGCCCCACACTCGGTTTTTTCGGACTGACGGTGAACATACCCCTTTGGCCGTAGTAGCAAAATTTCGAACGGGCCACGGGAAAGCACTCGGGACATCAAATCTATCCGATTCTTTCGTAGTGTCATAAAATATTCGATGAAGGTGTCCAGGACCTTAAATGTTGTCTTTTTGGGTGAATAGCCCCATACTCAGTCTTTTCGGGCTGACGGGGAACATACCCTTTTGGCCGTAGTAGCAAAATTTCGAAAGGGCCACGGGAATGCTTTAGGTACATCAAAGTGATCTGATTCTTTCGAAGAGTTATTAAATATTCGATGCAGGTCTCCAGGAACGAAAATATGGTCATTTTTGGTGAATAGAACCATACTCAGTTTTTTCGGGCTGACGGTGAACATACCCCTTTGTCCGTAGTAGCAAAATTTCGAACGGGCCACGAGAAAGCTTTAGGAACATCAAAGAGATCCGATTCTTTCGTAGGGTAATAAAATATTCGATGCGGGTCTCTAGGACCGAAAATATGGTCATTTTGGGTGAATAGCCCCATACTCAATTTTTTCGGGCTGACGGTGAACATACCCTTTGGCCGTAGTTGCAAAATTTCGAATTTGCCACGGGAAAGCTCTAGGGACATCAAATCGATCCGATTCTTTCGTAAGGTCATAAAATATTCGATGCAAGTGTCCAGGACCTTAAAAATTGTCTTTTTGGTTGAATAGCCTCATACTCAATTTTTTCGGGCTGACGGTGAACATACTCCTTTGGCCGTAGTAGCAAAATTTCGAACTTGCCACCGGAAAGCTCTAGGGATATCAAATCGATCTGATTCTTTCGTAGGGTCATAAAATATTTGATGCAGGTCTCTAGGACCGAAAATATGGTTATTTTCGGTGAATAGCCACACACTCGGTTTTTTCGGACTGACGGTAAACATACCCCTTTGGCCGTAGTAGCAAAATTTCGAACGGGCCACGGGAAAGCACTCGGAACATCAAATCAATCCGATTCTTTCGTAGTGTCATAAAATATTCGATGCAGGTGTCCAGGACCTTAAATATTGTCTTTTTGGGTGAATAGGCCCATACTCAGTTTTTTCGGGCTGACGGGGAACATACCCCTTTGGCCGTAGTTGCAAAATTTCGAAAGGGCAACGGGAATGCTTTAGGTACATCAAAGTGATCTGATTCTTTCGAAGAGTAATTAAATATTCGATGCAGGTCTCCAGGAACGAAAATATGGTCATTTTTGGTGAATAGAACCATACACAGTTTTTTCGGGCTGACGGTGAACATACCCCTTTGTCCGTAGTAGCAAAATTTCGAACGGGTCACGGGAAAGCTTTTGGGACATCAAAGAGATCCGATTCTTTCGTAGGGTAATAAAATATTCGATGCGGATCTCTAGGACCTAAAATATGGTCATTTTGGGTGAATAGCCCCATACTCAATTTTTTCTGGCTGACGGTGAACATACCCTTTGGCCGTAGTAGCCAAATTTCGAACTTGGCACGGGAAAGCTCTAGGGACATCAAATCGATCCGATTCTTTCGTAGGGTCATAAAATATTCGATGCAAGTGTCCAGGACCTTAAAAATTGTCTTTTTGGTTGAATAGCCCCATACTCAGTTTTTCGGGCTGATGGTGAACATACTCCTTTGGCCGTAGTAGCAAAATTTCGAACTTGCCACCGGAAAGCTCTTGGGACATTAAATCAATCCGATTCTTGCGTAGGGTCATAAAATATTCGATGCAGGTCTCTAGGACCGAAAATATGGTCATTTTCGGTGAATAGCCCCACACTCGGTTTTTTCGGACTGACGGTGAACATACCCCTATGGCCGTAGTAGCAAAATTTCGAACGGGCCACGGGAAAGCACTCGGGACATCAAATCTATCCGATTCTTTCGTAGTGTCATAAAATATTCGATGCAGGTGTCCAGGACCTTAAATATGGTCTTTTTGGGTGAATAGCCCCATACTCAGTTTTTTCGGGCTGACGGGGAACATACCCCTTTGGCCGTAGAGCAAAATTTCGAAAGGGCCACGGGAATGCTTTAGGTACATCAAAGTGATCTGATTCTTTCGAAGAGTAATTAAATATTCGATGAAGGTCTCCAGGAACGAAAATATGGTCATTTTTGGTGAATAGAACCATACTCAGTTTTTTCGGGCTGACGGGGAACATACCCCTTTGTCCGTAGTAGCAAAATTTCGAACGGGTCACGGGAAAGCTTTTGGGACATCAAAGAGATCCGATTCTTTCGTAGGGTAATAAAATATTCGATGCGGGTCTCTAAAACCGAAAATATGGTCATTTTGGGTGAATAGCCTCATACTCAATTTTTTCGGGCTGACGGTGAACATACCCTTTGGCCGTAGTAGCAAAATTTCGAACTTGCCACGGGAAAGCTCTAGGGACATCAAATCGATCCGATTCTTTAGTAGGGTCATAAAATATTCGATGCAAGTGTCCAGGACCTTAAAAATTGTCTTTTTGATTGAATAGCCCCATACTCAATTTTTTCGGGCGGACGGTGAACATACTCCTTTGGCCGTAGTATCAAAATTTCGAACTTGCCACCGGAAAGCTCTAGGGACATCAAATCGATCCGATTTTTTCGTTGGGTCATAAAATATTTGATGCAGGTCTCTAGGACCGAAAATATGGTCATTTTTGGTGAATAGCCACACACCCGGTTTTTCGGACTGACGGTGAACATACCCCATTGGCTGTAGTAGCAAAATTTCGAACGGGCCACGGGAAAGCACTCGGGACATCAAATCTAACCGATTCTTTCGTAGTGTAATAAAATATTCGATGCAGGTGTCCAGGACCTTAAATATTGTCTTTTTGGGTGAATAGCCACATACTCAGTTTTTTCGGGCTGACGGCGAAAATACCCCTTTGGCCGTAGTAGCAAAATTTCAAACGTGCCACCGGAAAGCTCTAGGGACATCAAATCGATCCGATTCTTTCGTAGGGTCATAAAATATTCGATGCAGGTCTCCAGGACCGAAAATATGGTCATTTTCGGTGAATAGCCCCACACTCGATTTTTTCGGACTGACGGTGAACATACCCCTTTGGCCGTAGTAGCAAAATTTCGAACGGGCCACGGGAAAGCACTCGGGACATCAAATCTACCCGATTCTTTCGTAGTGTCATAAAATATTCGATACAGGTGTCCAGGACCTTAAATATTGTCTTTTTGGGTGAATAGCCACATACTCAGTTTTTTCGGGCTGACTGTGACACCCGGTAAATTCCCAATCCCTTAAACTATTCGATGCAGGTCTCCAGGACCGAAAATATGGTCATTTTCGGGTGAATAGCCACATACTCAGTGTTTATCTGACGAAACGTTGATTTTGCCGTTGGAAGAGATTCACATCGACAAACAGCTGCACTTCGTAGAAGAACCGATAGCAGTAACCAGTTGGAAAGAACAAAAGTTACGCAGAAGCAGAATCAAGTTAGTAAAGGTTCAATGGAACTCGAGGCGTGGGCCTGAATTCTCTTGGGAAAGAGAAGACCAGATGCGCATGAAATACCCACACCTCTTTCAGAACATGGCTTCTGCCAGCGACGTCTCCTAAATTTCGGGACGAAATTCTCTTAACAGGGGGAGAATGTGACACCCGGTAAATTCCCAATCCCTTAAACCAAGTAATCAACCTAAATATTAGGTAATTATGTTATATGCGCCTTGCGCGAGCGCGCCATGTTAGTCAGCGCGTGCATTTGTTATGTGCGACCTGCGCGAGCGCGCCATGATAGTCAGCGCGTGCATTTGTTATGTGCGCCCTGCGCGAGCGCGCCATGATAGTCAGCGCGTGCATTTGTTATGTGCGCCCTGCGCGAGCGCGCCATGTTAAGAACCAGCGTGGGCATATGTTATATGCGCCATGCGCGAATGTTTTGGCTTTATGTTTTCATGTACCTTAACGTTATGTTGTCTAATGGGTTGACCATCCCGCATGATGCTAAGGCGGGTGCATCCTAAATCGTTTATGCGCGTGCGGAAGGGAACTAACCTCCCCGCATGGCGGGAACATTGAGAGCTAGTTTGTCTGAAGCTCTAAGATGGAATTGACTTCAACATAACTGATCACTATGTTGAAATACCAAGACCACCTGGAGAATCTACAAATGAAACTCAATGTCCCTAACTGCGAGAAGGTTACACACCTACCCGCAGCAAAGAAATGTCCTTCACGCAGAAAGCTATGCGCACAAAGTAATACGCACAGAACACTGTCTATTCTCCAGGCGTAAGGAGATTACTCCCGCCCAAAAGGAAACAGTAGCGTGTTTCAGAGATTTTCCACTTTTTACTGTACACTAACAAAAGTACCTGAGAAAGCACTGTAACACGAAAAGTCAACTATCAGCCACCCTATTCTCACCAACCCCAGACCTGCATGCCCTGACCAAATCAAATCAAAATCTTTTATCCACTACTCCACTTTTAAATAAATAATAATAATTTCCATACTTTATCATCATTACCCCTAGATATGAAAAGATTACAATCCCCTAAAGCAAGGGATTGTGTTCCCTCGAGTTTGCCTATAAATATGTAACCTAAGTTATCACCCAAAACACACTTCAAAGAACTACAAACTTGCACTAATCCTCTCCCAAGCATCCGTTGTTTTCAGCTCCGATCCTGTTACTAGGTAAGCCGAGAATATAACCTTGAGATCTACTTTCCAACCCTTATATTCTCCTATTTCTTGATCTTAATATATATACTTCTTGTTATTTAATCGTATTCTAGACCTTCAATTCCGAGGCCAACACCAAGAAAACCCGAATCTCGATTTAATCCCTTAACAAGAACCACAGGTGAGTCTCACAGCCCCTATTCTCGCTGTTTTCACTGTTTTTAAACTGCTTTCGGGGCGAGGGACACGTACTTAAATAAAGTTTTATCATGGTATACTTACAAGCTATGCAAGCGATTATGTGTTTAAATTATATTTCATGATGAGCAATGCGAACGGTTATCTAAGGTTTTCGATGTATGTGCGCTAGAACTCGAGTAAGTGATCACTTTACCATTGGAACTCTAAGGGTAGGGACTGCTGGTTTGATCCACCCACTCGTAGGGGTCGCGCCTCTTTGCATAGACGAGTGCCTAGTATGGTCATGGGGCAGTACTATGGGTTTGAGCCCGCTCGTAGGGGTCGCGCCTCTTTGCATGGACGAGCGCCTTGTTTTCCGGCACAACGTCCGCGCGTAACCCGCGGGACGGAATTATTGATTAGCTCGTAGGGGCAGCGCCTCTTTGCATAGACGAGCACGGTTTTTCAGAAATGTCCACGCGTAAACCGCGGGACGGCATTATATTATTTAGCTCGTAGTGGCAGCGCCACTTTGCATGGACGAGCACACTTCCAGTAATGATCGCGCGTAGCCCGCGGAACGACTTTTATCAGAAATATGTGTCAGATCTATGTTTTCATACGGATTATCAAGTATATGTTTAGACATGAATTCATAAATGTGTTTCAATATGATTTTATCAAGACTATGATGCAATGCGATTTATCAAGTTACTAAAACTTGTGAACTCACTCAGTTTATACTGATTCAAATGTTTTTACGTGTCTTTCAGGAGATAACTAGATAGCGCATGGAGTCACACTTAGAGCACCTCACGCTGAACATCTAAAACTAGCTTTTTGGAAGATTTTAGTTCTATCCCTTCGATGCGCGTGGTTGTTCCCGCCGCGCAAGGGGATATGGCGTGGAAATCTTCAACAGTTTTTGTACTTGGATGTTTTTATGTAATTTTTAAACAATGTAATGTATTTGTATTAAACATTTCATGCGCAATGAAAATCTTTGAATGTTTGTAATGGCCCGTGCTTAATTATCAATCCCCACTCGCGCGCGCCCGGCTGATTCCGCCGCTCAGGGCCGGGTGTGACAGATTGGTATCAGAGCACTGGTTATAGCGAACTAGGAAAAGAAGTTTTAACCTAGACTATAACCGTTGGGGGAAATCGCATGAAATATTTTTCAAAGAAAATATTTTCAAAAGAAACTATACACACACTTAGGAACACGGGTCACACAGTGTCTAGTAAATAATGATAACATTATGTGCTCAGAGTACATGCGCTAAGTTTGATATATTTTCACTCTTTTAAAGCGAGAATGCCTCCAACTAAAGCCAAAGGAATTACCATGACACCCGAGGAACTCGCGGAAATAATCGCGCAAGCAATCGCAACACATGAGGCCAGCAAGGCCGAATCAAGTCAGGGTCGTCAGAATGAGACCCCAGAACCCGAATCAGGAGCCTTGGACAAAGGATGCTCCTACAAGACATTCATGGCCTGTAAGCCTTGGCCATTCAAGGGTACCGAAGGGGCCATTGGGCTCTACAACTGGATTGACAAGATGGAGACAGTTCTCTCCATTAGCGGATGTAGTGAGAACCAGAAGGTCCTTTACGCGACCTGCATGTTCCAAGAAGCAGCTTCGTCTTGGTGGAAGCTTCAAACGAAAACATTGGGGCGAGAAGTTGCTCTCCACAAGACCTGGGAGGAACTGAAGGAAATGATGATGAGAAAGTTCTGCTCTCGCGCAGAAATCCAGAGTCTACAACAGGAATTCTGGAACCACACCATGGTAGGAACGGATATCGACGCCTACAACAACCGGTTCAACGAGCTTTGCCAATTGGTACCAGACATGGCAAACACGGAGGAAAAGAAGATCGAGAGGTATATTTTTGGGTTACCTCCTGTTGTTAGGGTTCCGCTCAACGCCGCAGCGCCTCCAACTTTTGATGAGGCGGTAGCGCGGGCCATCACCCTTACAAGGGATACGGTCCGTGCGGGTATGTTAACTACACGCGGAATCGAGCAGCGAACCTCTGATCCCAAGAGGAAATGGAACTCTCACCACCGAGGGTCCGACTCCAAGCAGCCACCGTTCAAGAAGCAGGAGAGCGTAAGGGCTTACGCGATTCAGGCCGCGGAGCCACCACGAAAAGGATACAGCGGGCCTCGCCCATGGTGCAACAAATGCAAGTATCACCACGAGGGTGAATGCGCAAGAATCGAATGCGCCAAATGTGGCAGACCAGGGCACAAGACGATGAATTGCCGTGTCAGAGAAGCGGGAGCAAGCGACAACTGCTACGCATGCGGGAAGCCAGGGCATTTTAGTCGGGATTGCCCGCAAAAGGGGAACCAAGCTCGCGGGAGAGCTTTTGTGATCGGCGCAGGCGAAGCTAAAGAAGAGCCGAATGTGGTAACCGGTACGTTTTTGCTTAACGGACATTTTGCATCTGTCTTATTTGATACTGGCGCTGACCTAAGTTTTATATCCGCTGAGTTTAAAGACTCCCTAGGCCTAGCAACCAGTAGGCTAGACACGCCTTATACTATAGAACTAGCCAATGGCAGGCAGTTATGCGCGAACGAAAGAACTGAACAATGTGTAATAGTCATGGGAGGTCACGGGTTCAATATTAATTTGTTGCCAATAGACTTGGGAAGTTTTGACATTGTGGTAGGTATGGATTGGTTAGTCGAGAACCACGCGGAAGTTATTTGCCATGAGAAGCAGGTTCGGATCCCACTGTTGAACGGAGAAACCTTGGTAATTCAAGGGGAAAGAAGGGGAGTTGCGACGAAACTGATTTCGTGCCTAAAGGCGCGTAAGTGCCTAAGGAAAGGGTGCTACGCCTTCCTGGCGCATGTCGTAGAGAAGAAAGGAGATGAGCGAAGAATTGAAGACTTACCAGTAGTGCGCGAATTTCCAGAAGTTTTTCCTGAAGATTTGCCCGGATTACCGCCGCCGCGACAAGTCGAGTTTCGTATTGATTTGGTCCCAGGAGCTGCGCCAGTAGCTCGAGCGCCTTATCGATTAGCTCCATCTGAGATGCAAGAGCTATCCAATCAGTTACAGGAACTATTGGATAAGGGTTTCATACGCCCAAGCTTTTCACCTTGGGGAGCTCCAGTACTGTTTGTTAAGAAGAAGGATGGTTCGTTCAGAATGTGTATTGACTACAGGGAACTGAACAAGCTGACAGTCAAAAATCGGTACCCCTTACCGAGGATTGACGACTTATTTGACCAGTTGCAGGGATCCAGTTATTATTCAAAGATAGATCTACGGTCAGGATACCACCAACTTAGGGTCCATGAGGAAGATGTGCCGAAAACAGCCTTCCGAACTAGATACGGCCATTATGAGTTCTTAGTGATGCCTTTCGGGCTAACTAATGCGCCGGCTGTATTCATGGATCTGATGAACCGGGTATGCAAACCATATTTGGATAAGTTTGTGATTGTGTTTATAGATGATATTCTGATTTACTCACGGACCAAGGCCGAGCATGAGCAACACCTGAGATTGATTTTGGAATTGTTGAGGAAAGAAAAGTTGTATGCGAAGTTTTCCAAGTGCGAGTTTTGGCTTAGAGAAGTTCACTTTCTCGGTCACGTTGTAAACGAGAAAGGAATACACGTTGATCCTTCCAAAGTCAAGGCCATCGAAAACTGGGAAGCGCCAAAAACCCCAACTGAGGTGAGGCAATTCCTAGGACTAGCTGGCTACTATCGACGCTTCATTGAGAACTTCTCCAAGATAGCTCTACCTCTGACCGCGCTAACTCAGAAAGACAAGAAGTTTGTTTGGGACGAAAATCAGGAAGCAGCGTTTCAAATGTTGAAACAAAAATTATGTAGTGCGCCAATTTTGTCTCTGCCAGAAGGGACGGACGACATCGTCGTTTACTGCGACGCTTCACATCAAGGACTCGGATGTGTCCTTATGCAGCGAGACAAAGTCATAGCATATGCCTCGCGCCAACTCAAGACCAATGAAAAGAACTACACAACGCATGATCTGGAACTTGGAGCGGTTGTCTTCGCGCTAAAGATTTGGCGCCATTACCTCTATGGTACAAAGTGTATAATCTTTACGGATCACAAGAGCCTTCAGCATATATTTGATCAAAAGGATTTAAACATGAGGCAACGAAGATGGGTGGAGTTGTTGAATGATTATGATTGTGAAATTAAGTACCACCCTGGAAAGGCGAATGTGGTAGCAGACGCGTTAAGTAGGAAGGAGCGAATAAAAACACTACGAGTCAAGGCCCTAAGGCTAACCATTCACACAGATCTCTCTACCCGCATCCGAGACGCTCAGCAAGAAGCCTTGAAACCAGAGTTTGTTAAAAACGAATGCCTTGGGGGTATGATTAAGAGTTTGGAACTTAAAGAGAACGGCAATCTATATTTCGCTAACCGCATATGGGTCCCTCTCAAGGGAGGATTGCGCGAGCAAGTACTAAACGAAGCTCACAAGACACGGTATTCCGTACATCCTGGCGCAGACAAGATGTACCAAGATGTTAAAACGCTGTATTGGTGGCCCAATCTTAAAGGCGCCATCGCGACGTATGTCAGTAAATGCCTGACGTGTTCGAAGGTAAAGGCTGAATACCAGAAACCATCAGGGTTGCTTCAACAGCCAGAAATTCCCATGTGGAAGTGGGAACAAATCTCTATGGACTTCATCACCAAACTGCCAAGGACACCTGGGGGTTACGACATGATCTGGGTTATTGTGGATCGGCTAACTAAGTCAGCGCACTTCCTGCCGATCAAGGAAACCGATAAGATGGAAAAGTTAGCCCGATTGTATATTCGAGAAGTAGTTTCAAAACATGGAGTCCCAGTGTCCATCATTTCTGATAGAGATAGTCGGTTCACATCAAGGTTTTGGAGATCGTTACAAGGAGCTCTAGGTACTCGCCTTGATATGAGTACAGCTTATCATCCTCAAACGGAAGGGCAAAGCGAGCGAACAATCCAGACATTGGAAGACATGCTACGCGCGTGCGCAATCGATTTCAGAGGTAGCTGGGATACTCATCTCCCATTGGTTGAATATTCTTACAACAACAGTTATCACACAAGCATCAAGGCTGCGCCGTTCGAAGCTTTGTATGGGCGCAAGTGTAGATCCCCACTGTGCTGGGCTGAAGTGGGTGACAAGCAAATGACTGGTCCAGAATTGATCCAGGAAACAACAGACAAGATTTTTCAGATAAGGGATCGCCTTAAGACAGCGCGCGACAGACAGAAGAGCTACGCAGATGTGCGAAGAAAACCATTGGAGTTTCAAGTAGGGGATAGAGTACTGTTGAAAGTCTCTCCATGGAAAGGAGTCCCCCGTTTCGGCAAGCGAGGAAAGTTGAATCCGCGCTACATTGGACCATTTGAGATCCTGGAAAGGATCGGTCCGGTTGCTTATAAACTCCGTTTACCCGCCGAACTCAGTGGAGTTCATGATACGTTTCATGTGTCCAACCTCAAAAAGTGTTTATCTGACGAAACGTTGATTTTGCCGTTGGAAGAGATTCACATCGACAAACAGCTGCACTTCGTAGAAGAACCGATAGCAGTAACCAGTTGGAAAGAACAAAAGTTACGCAGAAGCAGAATCAAGTTAGTAAAGGTTCAATGGAACTCGAGGCGTGGGCCTGAATTCACTTGGGAAAGAGAAGACCAGATGCGCATGAAATACCCACACCTCTTTCAGAACATGGCTTCTGCCAGCGACGTCTCCTAAATTTCGGGACGAAATTCTCTTAACAGGGGGAGAATGTGACACCCGGTAAATTCCCAATCCCTTAAACCAAGTAATCAACCTAAATATTAGGTAATTATGTTATATGCGCCTTGCGCGAGCGCGCCATGTTAGTCAGCGCGTGCATTTGTTATGTGCGCCCTGCGCGAGCGCGCCATGATAGTCAGCGCGTGCATTTGTTATGTGCGCCCTGCGCGAGCGCGCCATGATAGTCAGCGCGTGCATTTGTTATGTGCGCCCTGCGCGAGCGCGCCATGTTAAGAACCAGCGTGGGCATATGTTATATGCGCCATGCGCGAATGTTTTGGCTTTATGTTTTCATGTACCTTAACGTTATGTTGTCTAATGGGTTGACCATCCCGCATGATGCTAAGGCGGGTGCATCCTAAATCGTTTATGCGCGTGCGGAAGGGAACTAACCTCCCCGCATGGCGGGAACATTGAGAGCTAGTTTGTCTGAAGCTCTAAGATGGAATTGACTTCAACATAACTGATCACTATGTTGAAATACCAAGACCACCTGGAGAATCTACAAAAGAAACTCAATGTCCCTAACTGCGAGAAGGTTACGCACCTACCCGCAGCAAAGAAATGTCCTTCACGCAGAAAGCTATGCGCACAAAGTAATACGCACAGAACACTGTCTATTCTCCAGGCGTAAGGAGATTACTCCCGCCCAAAAGGAAACAGTAGCGTGTTTCAGAGATTTTCCACTTTTTACTGTACACTAACAAAAGTACCTGAGAAAGCACTGTAACACGAAAAGTCAACTATCAGCCACCCTATTCTCACCAACCCCAGACCTGCATGTCCTGACCAAATCAAATCAAAATCTTTTATCCACTACTCCACTCTTAAATAAATAATAATAATTTCCATACTTTATCATCATTACCCCTAGATATGAAAAGATTACAATCCCCTAAAGCAAGGGATTGTGTTCCCTCGAGTTTGCCTATAAATATGTAACCTAAGTTATCACCCAAAACACACTTCAAAGAACTACAAACTTGCACTAATCCTCTCCCAAGCATCCGTTGTTTTCAGCTCCGATCCTGTTACTAGGTAAGCCGAGAATATAACCTTGAGATCTACTTTCCAACCCTTATATTCTCCTATTTCTTGATCTTAATATATATACTTCTTGTTATTTAATCGTATTCTAGACCTTCAATTCCGAGGCCAACACCAAGAAAACCCGAATCTCGATTTAATCCCTTAACAAGAACCACAGGTGAGTCTCACAGCCCCTATTCTCGCTGTTTTCACTGTTTTTAAACTGCTTTCGGGGCGAGGGACACGTACTTAAATAAAGTTTTATCATGGTATACTTACAAGCTATGCAAGCGATTATGTGTTTAAATTATATTTCATGATGAGCAATGCGAACGGTTATCTAAGGTTTTCGATGTATGTGCGCTAGAACTCGAGTAAGTGATCACTTTACCATTGGAACTCTAAGGGTAGGGACTGCTGGTTTGATCCACCCACTCGTAGGGGTCGCGCCTCTTTGCATAGACGAGTGCCTAGTATGGTCATGGGGCAGTACTATGGGTTTGAGCCCGCTCGTAGGGGTCGCGCCTCTTTGCATGGACGAGCGCCTTGTTTTCCGGCACAACGTCCGCGCGTAACCCGCGGGACGGAATTATTGATTAGCTCGTAGGGGCAGCGCCTCTTTGCATAGACGAGCACGGTTTTTCAGAAATGTCCACGCGTAAACCGCGGGACGGCATTATATTATTTAGCTCGTAGTGGCAGCGCCACTTTGCATGGACGAGCACACTTCCAGTAATGATCGCGCGTAGCCCGCGGAACGACTTTTATCAGAAATATGTGTCAGATCTATGTTTTCATACGGATTATCAAGTATATGTTTAGACATGAATTCATAAATGTGTTTCAATATGATTTTATCAAGACTATGATGCAATGCGATTTATCAAGTTACTAAAACTTGTGAACTCACTCAGTTTATACTGATTCAAATGTTTTTACGTGTCTTTCAGGAGATAACTAGATAGCGCATGGAGTCACACTTAGAGCACCTCACGCTGAACATCTAAAACTAGCTTTTTGGAAGATTTTAGTTCTATCCCTTCGATGCGCGTGGTTGTTCCCGCCGCGCAAGGGGATATGGCGTGGAAATCTTCAACAGTTTTTGTACTTGGATGTTTTTATGTAATTTTTAAACAATGTAATGTATTTGTATTAAACATTTCATGCGCAATGAAAATCTTTGAATGTTTGTAATGGCCCGTGCTTAATTATCAATCCCCACTCGCTCGCGCCCGGCTGATTCCGCCGCTCAGGGCCGGGTCTGACGGTGAACCCTTTGGCCGTAGTAGCTAAATTTCAAACGTGCCACCGGAAAGCTCTAGGGACATCAAATCGATCCGATTCTTTCGCAGGGTCATAAAATATTCGATGCAGGTCTCCAGGACCGAAAATATGGTCATTTTCGGTGAATAGCCCCACACTCGGTTTTTTCGGACTGACGGTGAACATACCCCTTTGGCCGTAGTAGCAAAATTTCGAACGGGCCACGGGAAAGCACTCGGGACATCAAATCTATCCGATTCTTTCGTAGTGTCATAAAATATTCGATGCAGGTGTCCAGGACCTTAAATATTGTCTTTTTGGGTGAATAGCCCCATACTCAGTTTTTTCGGGCTGACGGGGAACATACCCCTTTGGCCGTAGTAGCAAAATTTCGAAAGGGCCACGGGAATGCTGTAGGTACATCAAAGTGATCTGATTCTTTCGAAGAGTAATTAAATATTCGATGCAGGTCTCCAGGAACGAAAATATGGTCATTTTTGGTGAATAGAACCATACTCAGTTTTTTCGGGCTGACGGTGAACATACCCCTTTGTCCGTAATAGCAAAATTTCGAACGGGCCACGAGAAAGCTTTAGGGACAGCAAATAGATCCGATTCTTTCGTAGGGTAATAAAATATTCGATGCGGGTCTCTAGGACCGAAAATATGGTCATTTTGGGTGAATAGCCCCATACTCAATTTTTTCGGGCTGACGGTGAACATACCCTTTGGCCGTAGTAGCAAAATTTCGAATTTGCCACGGGAAAGCTCTAGGTACATCAAATCGATCCGATTCTTTCGTATGGTCATAAAATATTCGATGCAAGTGTCCAGGACCTTAAAAATTGTCTTTTTCGTTGAATAGCCCCATACTCAATTTTTTCGGGCTGACGGTGAACATACTCCTTTGGCCGTAGTAGCAAAATTTCGAACTTGCCACCGGAAAGCTCTAGGGACATCAAATCGATCCGATTCTTTCGTAGGGTCATAAAATATTCGATGCAGGTCTCTAGGACCGAAAATATGGTCATTTTCGGTGAATAGCCCCACACTCGGTTTTTTCGGACTGACGGTGATCATACCCCTTTGGCCGTAGTAGCAAAATTTCGAACGGGCCACGGGAAAGCACTCGGGTCATCAAATCTACCCGATTCTTTCGTAGTGTCATAAAATATTCGATACAGGTGTCCAGGACCTTAAATATTGTCTTTTTGGGTGAATAGCCACATACTCAGTTTTTTCGGGCTGACGGTGAACATACCCCTTTGGCCGTAGTAGCTAAATTTCAAACGTGCCACCGGAAAGCTCTAGGGACATCAAATCGATCCGATTCTTTCGCAGGGTCATAAAATATTCGATGCATGTCTCCAGGACCGAAAATATGGTCATTTTCGGTGAATAGCCCCACACTCGGTTTTTTCGGACTGACGGTGAACATACCCCTTTGGCCGTAGTAGCAAAATTTCGAACGGGCCACGGGAAAGCACTCGGGACATCAAATCTATCCGATTCTTTCGTAGTGTCATAAAATATTCGATGCAGGTGTCCAGGACCTTAAATATTGTCTTTTTGGGTGAATAGCCCCATACTCAGTTTTTTCGGACTGACGGGGAACATACCCCTTTGGCCGTAGTAGCAAAATTTCGAAAGGGCCACGGGAATGCTGTAGGTACATCAAAGTGATCTGATTCTTTCGAAGAGTAATTAAATATTCGATGCAGGTCTCCAGGAACGAAAATATGGTCATTTTTGGTGAATAGAACCATACTCAGTTTTTTCGGGCTGACGGTGAACATACCCCTTTGTCCGTAGTAGCAAAATTTCGAACGGGCCACGAGAAAGCTTTAGGGACAGCAAAGAGATCCGATTCTTTCGTAGGGTAATAAAATATTCGATGCGGGTCTCTAGGACCGAAAATATGGTCATTTTGGGTGAATAGCCCCATACTCAATTTTTTCGGGCTGACGGTGAACATACCCTTTGGCCGTAGTAGCAAAATTTCGAATTTGCCACGGGAAAGCTCTAGGTACATCAAATCGATCCGATTCTTTCGTAAGGTCATAAAATATTCGATGCAAGTGTCCAGGACCTTAAAAATTGTCTTTTTGGTTGAATAGCCCCATACTCAATTTTTTCGGGCTGACGGTGAACATACTCCTTTGGCCGTAGTAGCAAAATTTCGAACTTGCCACCGGAAAGCTCTAGGGACATCAAATCGATCTGATTCTTTCGTAGGGTCATAAAATATTTGATGCAGGTCTCTAGGACCGAAAATATGGTTATTTTCGGTGAATAGCCACACACTCGGTTTTTTCGGACTGACGGTGAACATACCCCTTTGGCCGTAGTAGCAAAATTTCGAACGGGCCACGGGAAAGCACTCGGAACATCAAATCAATCCGATTCTTTCGTAGTGTCATAAAATATTCGATGCAGGTGTCCAGGACCTTAAATATTGTCTTTTTGGGTGAATAGGCCCATACTCAGTTTTTTCGGGCTGACGGGGAACATACCCCTTTGGCCGTAGCAGCAATATTTCGAAAGGGCCGCGGGAATGCTTTAGGTACATCAAAGTGATCTGATTCTTTCGAAGAGTAATTAAATATTCGATGCAGGTCTCCAGGAACGAAAATATGGTCATTTTTGGTGAATAGAACCATACTCAGTTTTTTCGGGCTGACGGTGAACATACCCTTTGTCCGTAGTAGCAAAATTTCGAACGGGCCACGGGAAAGCTTTAGGGACATCAAAGAGATCCGATTCTTTCGTAGGGTAAAAAAATATTCGATGCGGGTCTCTAGGACCTAATATATGGTCATTTTGGGTGAATAGCCCCATACTCACTTTTTCGGGCTGACGGTGAACATATCCTTTGGCCGTAGTAGCAAAATTTCGAACTTGCCACGGGAAAGCTCTAGGGACATCAAATCGATCCGATTCTTTCGTAGGGTAATAAAATATTCAATGCGGGTCTCTAGGACCGAAAATATGGTCATTTTGGGTGAATAGCCCCATACTCAATTTTTTCGGGCTGACGGTGAACATACCCTTTGGCCGTAGTAGCAAAATTTCGAACTTGCCACGGGAAAGCTCTAGGGACATCAAATCGATCCGATTCTTTCGTAGGGTCATAAAATATTCGATGCAAGTGTCAAGGACCTTAAAAATTGTCTTTTTGGTTGAATAGCCCCATACTCAGTTTTTTCGGGCTGATGGTGAACATACTCCTTTGGCCGTAGTAGCAAAATTTCGAACTTGCCACCGAAAAGCTTTAGGGACATCAAATCGATCCGATTCTTGCGTAGGGTCATAAAATATTCGATGCAGGTCTCTAGGACCGAAAATATGGTCATTTTCGGTGAATAGCCCCACACTCGGTGTTTTCGGACTGACGGTGAACATACCCTTTTGGCCGTAGTAGCAAAATTTCGAACGGGCCACGGGAAAGCACTCGGGACATCAAATCTATCCGATTATTTCGTAGTGTCATAAAATATTCGATGCAGGTGTCCAGGACCATAAATATGGTCTTTTTGGGTGAATAGCCCCATACTCAGTTTTTTCGGGCTGACGGGGAACATACCCTTTTGGCCGTAGTAGCAAAATTTCGAAAGGGCCACGGGAATGCTTTAGGTACATCAAAGTGATCTGATTCTTTCGAAGAGTAATTAAATATTCGATGCAGGTCTCCAGGAACGAAAATATGGTCATTTTTGGTGAATAGAACAATACTCAGTTTTTTCGGGCTGACGGTGAACATACCCCTTTGTCCGTAGTAGCAAAATTTCGAACGGGCCACGGGAAAGCTTTAGGGACATCAAAGAGATCCGATTCTTTCGTAGGGTAATAAAATATTCGATGCGGGTCTCTAAAACCGAAAATATGGTCATTTTGGGTGAATAGCCTCATACTCAATTTTTTCGGGCTGACGGTGAACATACCCTTTGGCCGTAGTAGCAAAATTTCGAACTTGCCACGGGAAAGCTCTAGGGACATCAAATCGATCCGATTCTTTCGTAGGGTCATAAAATATTCGATGCAAGTGTCCAGGACCTTAAAAATTGTCTTTTTGGTTGAATAGCCCCATACTCAATTTTTTCGGGCTGACGGTGAACATACTCCTTTGGCCGTAGTAGCAAAATTTCGAACTTGCCACCAGAAAGCTCTAGGGACATCAAATCGATCCGATTCTTTCGTAGGGTCATAAAATATTCGATGCAGGTCTCTAGGACCGAAAATATGGTCATTTTCAGTGAATAGCCACACACCCGGTTTTTCGGACTGACGGTGAACATACCCCATTGGCTGTAGTAGAAAAATTTCGAACGGGCCACGGGAAAGCACTCGGGACATCAAATCTAACCGATTCTTTCGTAGTGTCATAAAATATTCGATGCAGGTGTCCAGGACCTTAAATATTGTCTTTTTGGGTGAATAGCCACATACTCAGTTTTTTCGTGCTGACGGCGAAAATACCCCTTTGGCCGTAGTAGCAAAATTTCAAACGTGCCACCGGAAAGCTCTAGGGACATCAAATCGATCCGATTCTTTCGTAGGGTCATAAAATATTCGATGCAGGTCTCCAGGACCGAAAATATGGTCATTTTCGGTGAATAGCCCCACACTCGGTTTTTTCGGACTGACGGTGATCATACCCCTTTGGCCGTAGTAGCAAAATTTCGAACGGGCCACGGGAAAGCACTCGGGTCATCAAATCTACCCGATTCTTTCGTAGTGTCATAAAATATTCGATACAGGTGTCCAGGACCTTAAATATTGTCTTTTTGGGTGAATAGCCACATACTCAGTTTTTTCGGGCTGACGGTGAACATACCCCTTTGGCCGTAGTAGCTAAATTTCAAACGTGCCACCGGAAAGCTCTAGGGACATCAAATCGATCCGATTCTTTCGCAGGGTCATAAAATATTCGATGCAGGTCTCCAGGACCGAAAATATGGTCATTTTCGGTGAATAGCCCCACACTCGGTTTTTTCGGACTGACGGTGAACATACCCCTTTGGCCGTAGTAGCAAAATTTCGAACGGGCCACAGGAAAGCACTCGGGACATCAAATCTATCCGATTCCTTCGTAGTGTCATAAAATATTCGATGTAGGTGTACAGGACCTTAAATATTGTCTTTTTGGGTGAATAGCCCCATACTCAGTTTTTTCGGGCTGACGGGGAACATACCCCTTTGGCCGTAGTAGCAAAATTTCGAAAGGGCCACGGGAATGCTTGAGGTACATCAAAGTGATCTGATTCTTTCGAAGAGTAATTAAATATTCGATGTAGGTCTCTAGGACCGAAAATATGGTCATTTTTGGTGAATAGAACCATACTCAGTTTTTTCGGGCTGACGGTGAACATACCCCTTTGTCCGTAGTAGCAAAATTTCGAACGGGCCTCGGGAAAGCTTTAAGGACATCAAAGAGATCCGATTCTTTCGTAGGGTAATAAAATATTCGATGCGGGTCTCTAGGACCGAAAATATGGTCATTTTGGGTGAATAGCCCCATACTCAATTTTTTCGGGCTGACGGTGAACATACCCTTTGGCCGTAGTAACAAAATTTCGAACTTGCCACGGAAAAGCTCTAGGGACATCAAATCGATCCGATTCTTTCGTATGGTCATAAAATATTCGATGCAAGTGTCCAGGACCTTAAAAATTGTCTTTCTAGTTGAATAGCCCCATACTCAGTTTTTTCGGGCTGATGGTGAACGTACCCTTTTGGCCGTAGTAGCAAAATTTCGAACGGGCCACGAGAATGCTTTAGGGAAATCAAAGTGATCCGATTCTTTCGAAGGGTAATAAAATATTCGATGCAGGTCTCCAGGACCAAAAATATGGTCATTTTTGGTGAATAGCCCCATACTCAGTTTTTCGGGCTGACGGTGAACATACCCCTTTGTCCGTAGTAGCAAAATTTCGAACGGGCCACGGGAAAGCTTTAGGTACTTCAAAGAGATCCGATTATTTCGTAGGGTAATAAAATATTTGATGCAGGTCTCTAGGACCGAAAATATGGTCATTTTGGGTGAATAGCCCCATACTCAGTTTTTTCGGGCTGACGGTGAACATACCCCTTTGGCCGTAGTTGTAAAATTTCGAACTGGCCACGGGAAAGCTTTAGGGACATCAAAGTGATCCGATTCTTTCGAAGGGTAATAAAATATTCGATGCAGGTCTCCAGGACCAAAAATATGGTCATTTTTGGTGAATAGCCCCATACTCTGTTTTTCGGGCTGACGTTGAACATACCCCTTTGGCCGTAGTAGCAAAATTTTAAACGGGCCACGGGAAAGCAACAGGGACATCTAATCAATCCGATTCTTTCGTAGGGTCATAAAATATTCGATGCAGGTCTCCAGGACCGAAAATATGGTCATTTTTGGTTAATTGTCCCATACTCAGTTTTTTCGGGCTGACGGTGAACATATCCCTTTGGCCGTAGTAGTAAAATTTCGAACGCGCCACGGGAAAGCTTTAGGGACATCAAAGAGATCCGATTCTTTCGTAGGGTAATAAAATATTCGATGCGGGTCTCTAGGTCCGAAAATATGGTCATTTTGGGTGAATAGCCCCATACTCAATTTTTTCGGGCTGACGGCGAACATACCTCTTTGGCCGTAGTAGCAAAATTTCGAACTTGCCACGGGAAAGTTTTAGGGACATCAAATCGATTCGATTCTTTCGTAGGGTCATAAAATATTCGATGCAGATCTCCAGGACCGAAAATATGGTCATTTTCGGTGAATAGCCCCACACTCGGTTTTTTCGGGCTGACGGTGAACATACCCTTTTGGCCGTAGTAGCAAAATTTTGAACGTGCCACGAGAAAGCACTCGGGACATCAAATCTATCTGATTCTTTCGTAGGGTTATAAAATATTTGATGCAGGTGTCCAGGACCTTAAATATTGTCTTTTTAGGTGAATAGCCCCATACTCAGTTTTTTCGGGCTTACGGTGAACATACCCCTTTTGCCATAGTAGCAAAATTTCGAACGAGCTACGGGAAATCTACATGGACATCAAAGCGATCCGATTCTTTCGTAGGGTCATAAAATATTCGATGCAGGTCTCCAGGACCGAAAATATGGTCATTTTGGGTTAATTGTCCCATACTCAGTTTTTTCGAGCTGACGGTGAACATACCCCATTGGCCGTAGTAGCAAAATTTCGAACGGGCCACGGGAAAGCACTCGGGACATTAAATCTATCCGATTCTTTCGTAGTATCATAAAATATTCGATGCAGGTGTCCAGGACCTTAAATATTGTCTTTTTGGGTGAATAGCCACATACTCAGTTTTTTCGGGCTGACGGTGAACATACCCTTTTGGCTGTAGTAGCAAAATTTCGAACGTGCCACCGGAAAGCTCAAGAGACATCAAATCGATCCGATTCTTTCGTAGGGTCATAAAATATTCGATGCAGGTCTCCAGGACTGAAAATATGGTCATTTTCGGTGAATAGCCCCACACTCGGTTTTTTCGGACTGACGGTGAACATACCCCTTTGGCCGTAGTAGCAAAATTTCGAAGGGTCATAAAATATTCGATACAGGTCTTCAAGACCGAAAATATGGTCATTTTGTGTGAATAGCCCCATGCTCAGTTTATTCGAGCTGACGATGAACAAACCTCTTTGGCCGTAGTAGCAAAATTTTATAACGGGCTACGGGAAAGCTCAAGAGACATCAAATCGATCCGATTCTTTTGTAGGGTCATAAAATATTCGATGCAGGTCTCCAGAACCGAAAATATGGTCATTTTCGGTGATTAGCCCCACGCTCGGTTTTTTCAGGCTGACGATGAACATACCCCTTTGTCCGTAGTAGCAAAATTTCGAACGGGCCACAGGAAAGCACTCGGGACATAAAATCTATCCGATTCTTTTGTAGGGTCATAAAATATTCGATGTAGGTGTTCAGGACCTTAAATATAGTCTTTTTGGGTGAATAGCCCCATGCTCAGTTTTTTCGGGCTGACGGTAAACATACCCCTTTGGCCATAGTAGCAAAATTTCGAAGGGATACGGGAATTCTACAGGGACATCAAAGCGGTCCGATTCTTTCGTAGGGTCATAAAATATTCGATGCAGGTCTCCAGGACCGAAAATATGGTCATTTTGGGTGAATAGCCCCATACTCAGTTTTTTCGGGCTTACGGTGAACATACCCCTTTTGCCATAGTAGCAAAATTTCGAACGAGCTACGGGAAATCTACATGGACATCAAAGCGATCCGATTCTTTCGTAGGGTCATAAAATATTCGATGCAGGTCTCCAGGACCGAAAATATGGTCATTTTGGGTTAATTGTCCCATACTCAGTTTTTTCGAGCTGACGGTGAACATACCCCATTGGCCGTAGTAGCAAAATTTCGAACGGGCCACGGGAAAGCACTCGGGACATTAAATCTATCCGATTCTTTCGTAGTATCATAAAATATTCGATGCAGGTGTCCAGGACCTTAAATATTGTCTTTTTGGGTGAATAGCCACATACTCAGTTTTTTGGGGCTGACGGTGAACATACCCTTTTGGCTGTAGTAGCAAAATTTCGAACGTGCCACCGGAAAGCTCAAGAGACATCAAATCGATCCGATTCTTTCGTAGGGTCATAAAATATTCGATGCAGGTCTCCAGGACTGAAAATATGGTCATTTTCGGTGAATAGCCCCACACTCGGTTTTTTCGGACTGACGGTGAACATACCCCTTTGGCCGTAGTAGCAAAATTTCGAAGGGTCATAAAATATTCGATACAGGTCTTCAAGACCGAAAATATGGTCATTTTGTGTGAATAGCCCCATGCTCAGTTTATTCGAGCTGACGATGAACAAACCTCTTTGGCCGTAGTAGCAAAATTTTATAACGGGCTACGGGAAAGCTCAAGAGACATCAAATCGATCCGATTCTTTTGTAGGGTCATAAAATATTCGATGCAGGTCTCCAGAACCGAAAATATGGTCATTTTCGGTGATTAGCCCCACGCTCGGTTTTTTCAGGCTGACGATGAACATACCCCTTTGTCCGTAGTAGCAAACTTTCGAACGGGCCACAGGAAAGCACTCGGGACATCAAATCTATCCGATTCTTTTGTAGGGTCATAAAATATTCGATGTAGGTGTTCAGGACCTTAAATATAGTCTTTTTGGGTGAATAGCCCCATGCTCAGTTTTTTCGGGCTGACGGTAAACATACCCCTTTGGCCATAGTAGCAAAATTTCGAAGGGATACGGGAATTCTACAGGGACATCAAAGCGGTCCGATTCTTTCGTAGGGTCATAAAATATTCGATGCAGGTCTCCAGGACCGAAAATATGGTCATTTTGGGTGAATAGCCCCATACTCAGTTTTTTCGGGCTGACGGTAAACATACCCCTTTGGCCATAGTAGCAAAATTTCGAACGGGCCACGGGAAAGCTACAGGGACATCTAATCGATCTGATTCTTTCGTAGGGTCATAAAATATTCGATGCAGGTCTCCAGACCGACAATATGGTCATTTTGGGTGAATAGCCCCATACTCAGTTTTTTCGGGTTGACGGTGAACATACCTCTTTGGCCGTAGTAGCAAAATTTAGAACGGGCCACGGGAAAGCTATAAGGACATCAAATTGATACGATTCTTTCGTAGGGTCATAAAATATTCGATGCAGGTTTCCAGGATCGAAAATATTGTCATTTTGTGTGAATAGCCCATGCTCAGTTTTTTTGGGCTAACGGTGAACAAACCCCTTTGGCCGTAGTAGCAAAATTTTATAACGGGCCACGGGAAAGCTCAAGGGACATCAAATCGATCTGATTCTTTCATAGAGTCATAAAATATTTGATGCAGGTTTCCAGGACCGAAAATATGGTTATTTTCGGTGAATAGCCCCATACTCAGTTTTTTCGGGCTGACAGTGAACATACCCATTTGTCCGTAGTAGCAAAATTTCGAACGAGCCACGGGAAAGCTCTAAGGACATCAAATCGATCCGATTATTTCGTAGGGTCATAAAATATTCGATGCAGGTCTCCAGAACCGAAAATATGGTCATTTTCGGTGAATAGCACCACACTCGGTTTTTTCGGGCTAACGGTGAACATACCCCTTTGTCCGTAGAAGCAAAAGTTCGAACAGGCCACGGGAAAGCACTTGGGAAATCAAATCTATCCGATTCTCTCATAGGGTCATAAAATATTCAATGCAGGTGTTCAGGACCTTAAATATTATCTTTTTGGGTGAATAGCCCCATACTCAGTTTTAGGGCTGACGGTGAACATACCCCTTTGGCCATAGTAGCGAAATTTCAAACGGGCTACAGAAATCTACAGGGACATCAAAGCGATCCGATTCTTTCGTAGGGTCATAAAATATTCGATGCAGGTCTCCAGGACCGAAAATATGGTCATTTTGGGTGAATAGCCCCATACTCAGTTTTTTCGGGCTGACGGTAAACATACCCCTTATGGCCTTAGTAGCAAAATTTCGAACGGGCTACGGGAAATCTACAGGGACATCAAAGCGATCCGATTCTTTTGTAGGGTCATAAAATATTCGATGCAGGTCTCCAGGACCGAAAATATTGTCATTTTGGGTGAATAGCCCCATACTTAGTTTTTTGGGGCTGACGGTGAACATACCCCTTTGGCCATAGTAGCAAAATTTCGAACGGGCCACGGGAAAGCTACAGGGACATCTAATCGATCCGATTCTTTCGTAGGGTAATAAAATATTCGATGCAGGTCTCCAGACCGAAAATATGGTCATTTTGGGTGAATAGCCCCTCTCAGTTTTTTCGGGCTGACGGTGAACATACCTCTTTAGCCGTAGTAGCAAAATTTCGAACGGGCCACAGGAAAGCTATAAGGACATCAAATTGATCCGATTCTTTCGTAGGGTCATATAATATTCGATACAGGTCTCCAGGACCGAAAATATGGTCATTTTGTGTGAATAGCCCCATGCTCAGTTTTTTCGGGCTAACGGTGCACAAACCCCTTTGGCCGTAGTAGCAAAATTTTATAACGGGCCACGGGAAAGCTCAAGGGACATCAAATCGATCTTATTCTTTCGTAGGGGAATAAAATATTTGATACAGGTTTCCAGGACCGAAAGTATGGTCATTTTCGGTGAATAGCCCTATACTCAGTTTTTTCGGGCTGACGGTGAACAAACCCCTTTGCCGTTGTAGCAAAATTTCTAACGGGCCACAGGAAAGCTCTAAAGACATAAATCGATCCGATTACTTCGTAGGGTCATAAAATATTCGATGCAGGTCTCCAGAACCGAAAATATAGTCATTTTCGATGAATAGCCCCACACTCGGTTTTTTCGGGCTGACGGTGAACATACCCCTTTGTCCGTAGTAGCAAAATATCGAACAGGCCACAGGAAAGCACTTGGGAAATCAAAACTATCCGATTCTTTCGTAGGGTCATAAAATATTCGATGTAGGTGTTCAGGACCTTAAATATTGTCTTTTTGGGTGAATAGCCCCATACTCAGTTTTTTCGGGCTGACGGTGAACATACCCCTTTGGCCATAGTAGCGAAATTTCGAACGGGCTACACAAATCTACAGGGACATCAAAGCGATCCGATTCTTTCGTAGGGTCATAAAATATTCGATGCAGATCTCCAGGACCGAAAATATAGTCATTTTGGGTGAATAGCCCCATACTCAGTTTTTTCGGGCTGACGGTGAACATACCCCTTTGGCCATAGTAGCAAAATTTCGAACGGGCCACGTGAAAGCTACAGGGACATCTAATCGATCCGATTCTTTCGTAGGGTCATAAAATATTCGATACAGGTCTCCAGGACCGAAAATATGGTCATTTTGGGTTAATTGTCCCATACTCAGTTTTTTCGGGCTGACGGTGAACATACCCCTTTGGCCGTCGTAGCAAAATTTCGAACGGGCCACCGGAAAGCTTTAGGAACATCAAAGTGATCCGATTCTTTCGTAGGGTAATAAAATATTCGATGCAGGTCTCCAGGACCGAAAATTTGGTCATTTTGGGTGAATAGCCCCATACTCAGTTTTTTCGGGCTGACGGTCCCTTTGGCCGTAGTAGCAAAATTTCGAACGGGCCACGGGAAATCTCTAGGAACATCAAATCGATCTGATTCATTCGTAGGGTCGTAAAATATTCGATGCAGATCCCCAGGACCGTAAATATGGTCATTTTGGGTGAATAGCTCCATACTCAGTTTTTTCGAGCTGACTGTGAACATACCCCTTTGTCCGTAGTAACAAAATTTTGAACGGGCCACGGGAAAGCTTAAGGGACATCAAATCGATCCGATTCATTCGTAGGGTCGTAAAATATTCGATGCAGGTCTCCAGGACCGAAAATATTGTCATTTTGGGTGAATAGCCATATACTAAATTTTTTCGGGCTAACGGTGAACATATCCATTTGGCCGTAGCAGCAAAATTTCGAACGGGCGACGGGAAAGCTCTAGGGACATCAAATCGATCCGATACTTTCGTAGGGTCATGAAATATTCGATGCAGGTCTCCAGGACCGAAAATATTGTCATTTTGGGTGAATAGCCCCATACTCAGTTTTTTCGGGCTGACGGTGAACAAACCCTTTTGGCTGTAGTAGCAAAATTTCGAACTGGCCACGGGAAAGCTTTAGGGATATCAAATCGATCCAATTTTTTCGTAGAGTCGTAAAATATTCGATGCAGGTCTCCTGACCGAAAATATGGTCATTTTGGGTGAATAGCCCCATACTCAGTTTTTTCGGGCTGACGGTGAACATACCCCTTTGGGCGTAGTAGCAGAATTTCGAACGGGCCACGGGAAAGCTATAAGGACATCAAATTGATCCGATTCTTTCGTAGGGTCATAAAATATTTGATACAGGTCTTCAGGACCGAAAATATGGTCATTTTGTGTGAATAGCCCCATGCTCAGTTTTTTGGGGCTAACGATGAACAAACCCCTTTGGCAGTAGTAGCAAAATTTTATAACGGGCCACGGGAAAGCTCAAGGGACATCAAATCGATCCGATTCTTTCGTAGGGTCATAAAATATTTGATGCAGGTTTCCAGGACCGAAAATATTGTCATTTTCGGTGAATAGCCCCATACTCAGTTTTTTCGGGCTGACGGAGAACATACCCCTTTGTCCGTAGTAGCAAAATTTCGAACGGGCCACGGGAAATCTCTAAGGACATCAAATCGATCCGATTGTTTCGTAGGGTTATAAAATATTCAATGCAGGTTTCCAAAACCGAAAATATGGTCATTTTCGGTGAATAGCCCCACACTCGGTTTTTTCGGGCTGACGGTGAACATACCCCTTTGTCCTTAGTAGCAAAATTTCGAACGGGCCACGGGAAAGCACTCGGGACATCAAATCTATCCGATTCTTTCGTAGGGTCATAAAATATTCGATGCAGGTGTTCAGGACCTTAAATATTGTCTTTTTGGGTGAATAGCCCCTTACTCAGTTTTTTCGGGCTGAAGGTGAACATACCCCTTTGGCCATAGTAGCAAAATTTCGAACGGGCTACGGGAAATCTACAGGGACATCAAAGCGATCCGATTATTTTGTAGGGTCATAAAATATTCAATGCAGGTCTCCAGGACCGAAAATATGGTCATTTTGGGTTAATTGTCCCATACTCAGTTTTTTCGGGCTGACGGTGAACATACCCCTTTTGCCGTAGTAGCAAAATTTCGAACGGGCCACCGGAAAGCTTTAGGAACATCAAAGTGATCCGATTCTTTCGTAGGGTAATAAAATATTCGATGCAGGTCTCCAGGACCTAAAATATGGTCATTTTTGGTGAATAGCCCCATACTCAGTTTTTTCGGGCTGATGGTCCCTTTGGCCGTAGTAGCAAAATTTCGAACGGGCCACGGGAAAGCTTTAGGGACATCAAATCGATCCGATTCTTTCGTAGGGTCATAAAATATTCGATGCAGGTCTCCAGGACCGAAAATATGGTTATTTTCGGTGAATAGCCTCATACTCAGTTTTTTCGTGCTGACGGTGAACATACCCATTTGGCCGTAGTAGCAAAATTTTGAACGGGCCACAGGGAAGCTCTAGGGACATCAAATCGATCCGATTCTTTCGTAGGTTCATAAAATATTCGATGCAGGTCTCCAGGACCGAAAATATGGTCATTTTGGGTGAATAGACCCATACTCGGTTTTTTCGGGCTGACGGTGAACATACCCATTTGGCCGTAGTAGCAAAATTTCCAACGGGCCACGGTAAAGCTATAGGGACATCAAATCTATCCGATTCTTTCGTAGGGTCATAAAATATTCGATGCTGGTCTACAGGACCGAAAATATTGTCATTTTGAGTGAATAGCCCCATACTCAGTTTTTTCGGGCTGACGGTGAACATACCCCTTTGCCCGTAGTTGCAAAATTTCGAACGGGCCACGGGAATGCTTTAGGGACATCAAATCTATTTGATTTTTTCGTAGGGTAATAAAATATTCGATGTAGGTCTCCAGGACCGAAATTATTGTCTTTTTGGGTGAATAGCCCCGTATTCAGTTTTTTCGGGCTGACGGTGAACATACCCTTTGGCCGTAGTAGCAAAATTTCGAACGGGCCACGGGAAAGTTCTAGGGACATCAAATCTATCTGATTCTTTCGTAGTGTAATAAAATATTCGATGCAGGTCTTTAGGACCGAAAATATTGTCATTTTGGGTGAATAGCCCCATACTCAGTTTTTTCGAGCTGACGGTGAACCCTTTGGCCGTAGTAGCAAAATTTCGAACGGGCCACGGGAAAGCTTTAGGGACATCAAATTGATCCGATTCTTTCGTAAGGTCATAAAACATTCGATGCAGGTCTACAGTACCTAAAATATGGTCATTTTGGGTGAATACCCTTTTTTTCTTTTGGTCCTCAATTGACACATGTTAATTATTTATGGTTTCTCACACTTCTCATTTTTGTTACCATTTGTAGAATAATTTGACCCTATATATATATATATATATATATATATATATATATATATATATATATATATATATTATTTCGGGTGGGGTTAGAATAAGAAGTGAGTTATTTGTAAGAAGTGTGAGAAGTAATATCGGGCGTTGGATGTGATCATCTAATGATGGATATTGTTAGTGTGTTTTTTGTTCGGTGTGTTTTATTTTTTTAAGGGTAAAAACCACTTCTTACACTTCTTAGGATAGTTTTACTTCTTATTTTAACATTGCTCTATATATATATATATATATATATATATATATATATATATATATATCACATATATATAATAATAATATACACACACAACACCAGGCGAGAAATACCTCCCCCCCACACACACAATTCACACCAAAAATCGCTAAGGGGGCGGTGTTCGCGCCCCAATTCGTCACTTGTCACCCGTTTTTGCCGTCCATTACATATAGCCTTATGACTGAATTTTTCTAAAATGGAGTTTTATGTGTAGAAATATATATACTAAAGGTTAGGTTTGTGTATATATTATTTGTGATTATATAAATCAAGGATTACCTAAACAAGGGAATGTAATTATTGACATAAGGAGACAACGGGCTCCCGTCAACTAGAACTAACATATGAAAAATCCATTATCATCATAATCTTCGTGCTTAGTAAATCCCGTCAATAGTAAAGCTATGGTAGGGTCTGAGGAGGGTAAGACGTAGACAGCCTTATCTCTACCCTTTAAGAATAGAGAGGCTGCTTCAGATGAGACCCCTGGCTCGATAGTAGTTTTGCATCAAGCCTTGGACATAAGACACACATAACACTCAACCACTCGATCACAAGATGAAAAATCCATTATTGTACATGTAATTATTTTCTTGTCCTACCGTTTTGCTAGGTTTATACCGGAAAGCTCTAGGGACATCAAATCGATCCGATTCTTTCGTAGGGTCATAAAATATTCGATGCAGGTCTCTAGGACCGAAAATATGGTCATTTTCAGTGAATAGCCACACACCCGGTTTTTCGGACTGACGGTGAACATACCCCATTGGCTGTAGTAGAAAAATTTCGAACGGGCCACGGGAAAGCACTCGGGACATCAAATCTAACCGATTCTTTCGTAGTGTCATAAAATATTCGATGCAGGTGTCCAGGACCTTAAATATTGTCTTTTTGGGTGAATAGCCACATACTCAGTTTTTTCGTGCTGACGGCGAAAATACCCCTTTGGCCGTAGTAGCAAAATTTCAAACGTGCCACCGGAAAGCTCTAGGGACATCAAATCGATCCGATTCTTTCGTAGGGTCATAAAATATTCGATGCAGGTCTCCAGGACCGAAAATATGGTCATTTTCGGTGAATAGCCCCACACTCGGTTTTTTCGGACTGACGGTGATCATACCCCTTTGGCCGTAGTAGCAAAATTTCGAACGGGCCACGGGAAAGCACTCGGGTCATCAAATCTACCCGATTCTTTCGTAGTGTCATAAAATATTCGATACAGGTGTCCAGGACCTTAAATATTGTCTTTTTGGGTGAATAGCCACATACTCAGTTTTTTCGGGCTGACGGTGAACATACCCCTTTGGCCGTAGTAGCTAAATTTCAAACGTGCCACCGGAAAGCTCTAGGGACATCAAATCGATCCGATTCTTTCGCAGGGTCATAAAATATTCGATGCAGGTCTCCAGGACCGAAAATATGGTCATTTACGGTGAATAGCCCCACACTCGGTTTTTTCGGACTTACGGTGAACATACCCCTTTGGCCGTAGTAGCAAAATTTCGAACGGGCCACGGGAAAGCACTCGGGACATCAAATCTATCCGATTCCTTCGTAGTGTCATAAAATATTCGATGTAGGTGTACAGGACCTTAAATATTGTCTTTTTGGGTGAATAGCCCCATACTCAGTTTTTTCGGGCTGACGGGGAACATACCCCTTTGGCCGTAGTAGCAAAATTTCGAAAGGGCCACGGGAATGCTTGAGGTACATCAAAGTGATCTGATTCTTTCGAAGAGTAATTAAATATTCGATGTAGGTCTCTAGGACCGAAAATATGGTCATTTTTGGTGAATAGAACCATACTCAGTTTTTTCGGGCTGACGGTGAACATACCCCTTTGTCCGTAGTAGCAAAATTTCGAACGGGCCTCGGGAAAGCTTTAGGGACATCAAAGAGATCCGATTATTTCGTAGGGTAATAAAATATTCGATGCGGGTCTCTAGGACCGAAAATATGGTCATTTTGGGTGAATAGCCCCATACTCAATTTTTTCGGGCTGACGGTGAACATACCCTTTGGCCGTAGTAACAAAATTTCGAACTTGCCACGGAAAAGCTCTAGGGACATCAAATCGATCCGATTCTTTCGTATGGTCATAAAATATTCGATGCAAGTGTCCAGGACCTTAAAAATTGTCTTTCTAGTTGAATAGCCCCATACTCAGTTTTTTCGGGCTGATGGTGAACGTACCCTTTTGGCCGTAGTAGCAAAATTTCGAACGGGCCACGAGAATGCTTTAGGAAAATCAAAGTGATCCGATTCTTTCGAAGGGTAATAAAATATTCGATGCAGGTCTCCAGGACCAAAAATATGGTCATTTTTGGTGAATAGCCCCATACTCAGTTTTTCGGGCTGACGGTGAACATACCCCTTTGTCCGTAGTAGCAAAATTTCGAACGGGCCACGGGAAAGCTTTAGGTACTTCAAAGAGATCCGATTATTTCGTAGGGTAATAAAATATTTGATGCAGGTCTCTAGGACCGAAAATATGGTCATTTTGGGTGAATAGCCCCATACTCAGTTTTTTCGGGCTGACGGTGAACATACCCCTTTGGCCGTAGTTGTAAAATTTCGAACTGGCCACGGGAAAGCTTTAGGGACATCAAAGTGATCCGATTCTTTCGAAGGGTAATAAAATATTCGATGCAGGTCTCCAGGACCAAAAATATGGTCATTTTTGGTGAATAGCCCCATACTCTGTTTTTCGGGCTGACGTTGAACATACCCCTTTGGCCGTAGTAGCAAAATTTTAAACGGGCCACGGGAAAGCAACAGGGACATCTAATCAATCCGATTCTTTCGTAGGGTCATAAAATATTCGATGCAGGTCTCCAGGACCGAAAATATGGTCATTTTTGGTTAATTGTCCCATACTCAGTTTTTTCGGGCTGACGGTGAACATATCCCTTTGGCCGTAGTAGTAAAATTTCGAACTCGCCACGGGAAAGCTTTAGGGACATCAAAGAGATCCGATTCTTTCGTAGGGTAATAAAATATTCGATGCGGGTCTCTAGGTCCGAAAATATGGTCATTTTGGGTGAATAACCCCATACTCAATTTTTTCGGGCTGACGGCGAACATACCTCTTTGGCCGTAGTAGCAAAATTTCGAACTTGCCACGGGAAAGTTTTAGGGACATCAAATCGATTCGATTCTTTCGTAGGGTCATAAAATATTCGATGCAGATCTCCAGGACCGAAAATATGGTCATTTTCGGTGAATAGCCCCACACTCGGTTTTTTCGGGCTGACGGTGAACATACCCTTTTGGCCGTAGTAGCAAAATTTTGAACGTGCCACGAGAAAGCACTCGGGACATCAAATCTATCTGATTCTTTCGTAGGGTTATAAAATATTTGATGCAGGTGTCCAGGACCTTAAATATTGTCTTTTTAGGTGAATAGCCCCATACTCAGTTTTTTCGGGCTTACGGTGAACATACCCCTTTTGCCATAGTAGCAAAATTTCGAACGAGCTACGGGAAATCTACATGGACATCAAAGCGATCCGATTCTTTCGTAGGGTCATAAAATATTCGATGCAGGTCTCCAGGACCGAAAATATGGTCATTTTGGGTTAATTGTCCCATACTCAGTTTTTTCGAGCTGACGGTGAACATACCCCATTGGCCGTAGTAGCAAAATTTCGAACGGGCCACGGGAAAGCACTCGGGACATTAAATCTATCCGATTCTTTCGTAGTATCATAAAATATTCGATGCAGGTGTCCAGGACCTTAAATATTGTCTTTTTGGGTGAATAGCCACATACTCAGTTTTTTCGGGCTGACGGTGAACATACCCTTTTGGCTGTAGTAGCAAAATTTCGAACGTGCCACCGGAAAGCTCAAGAGACATCAAATCGATCCGATTCTTTCGTAGGGTCATAAAATATTCGATGCAGGTCTCCAGGACTGAAAATATGGTCATTTTCGGTGAATAGCCCCACACTCGGTTTTTTCGGACTGACGGTGAACATACCCCTTTGGCCGTAGTAGCAAAATTTCGAAGGGTCATAAAATATTCGATACAGGTCTTCAAGACCGAAAATATGGTCATTTTGTGTGAATAGCCCCATGCTCAGTTTATTCGAGCTGACGATGAACAAACCTCTTTGGCCGTAGTAGCAAAATTTTATAACGGGCTACGGGAAAGCTCAAGAGACATCAAATCGATCCGATTCTTTTGTAGGGTCATAAAATATTCGATGCAGGTCTCCAGAACCGAAAATATGGTCATTTTCGGTGATTAGCCCCACGCTCGGTTTTTTCAGGCTGACGATGAACATACCCCTTTGTCCGTAGTAGCAAAATTTCGAACGGGCCACAGGAAAGCACTCGGGACATCAAATCTATCCGATTCTTTTGTAGGGTCATAAAATATTCGATGTAGGTGTTCAGGACCTTAAATATAGTCTTTTTGGGTGAATAGCCCCATGCTCAGTTTTTTCGGGCTGACGGTAAACATGCCCCTTTGGCCATAGTAGCAAAATTTCGAAGGGATACGGGAATTCTACAGGGACATCAAAGCGGTCCGATTCTTTCGTAGGGTCATAAAATATTCGATGCAGGTCTCCAGGACCGAAAATATGGTCATTTTGGGTGAATAGCCCCATACTCAGTTTTTTCGGGCTGACGGTAAACATACCCCTTTGGCCATAGTAGCAAAATTTCGAACGGGCCACGGGAAAGCTACAGGGACATCTAATCGATCTGATTCTTTCGTAGGGTCATAAAATATTCGATGCAGGTCTCCAGACCGACAATATGGTCATTTTGGGTGAATAGCCCCATACTCAGTTTTTTCGGGTTGACGGTGAACATACCTCTTTGGCCGTAGTAGCAAAATTTAGAACGGGCCACGGGAAAGCTATAGGACATCAAATTGATACGATTCTTTCGTAGGGTCATAAAATATTCGATGCAGGTTTCCAGGACCGAAAATATTGTCATTTTGTGTGAATAGCCCATGCTCAGTTTTTTTGGGCTAACGGTGAACAAATCCCTTTGGCCGTAGTAGCAAAATTTTATAACGGGCCACGGGAAAGCTCAAGGGACATCAAATCGATCTGATTCTTTCATAGAGTCATAAAATATTTGATGCAGGTTTCCAGGACCGAAAATATGGTCATTTTCGGTGAATAGCCCCATACTCAGTTTTTTCGGGCTGACAGTGAACATACCCATTTGTCCGTAGTAGCAAAATTTCGAACGAGCCACGGGAAAGCTCTAAGGACATCAAATCGATCCGATTATTTCGTAGGGTCATAAAATATTCGATGCAGGTCTCCAGAACCGAAAATATGGTCATTTTCGGTGAATAGCACCACACTCGGTTTTTTCGGGCTAACGGTGAACATACCCCTTTGTCCGTAGAAGCAAAAGTTCGAACAGGCCACGGGAAATCACTTGGGAAATCAAATCTATCCGATTCTCTCATAGGGTCATAAAATATTCAATGCAGGTGTTCAGGACCTTAAATATTATCTTTTTGGGTGAATAGCCCCATACTCAGTTTTTTCGGGCTGACGGTGAACATACCCCTTTGGCCATAGTAGCGAAATTTCAAACGGGCTACAGAAATCTACAGGGACATCAAAGCGATCCGATTCTTTCGTAGGGTCATAAAATATTCGATGCAGGTCTCCAGAACCGAAAATATGGTCATTTTGGGTGAATAGCCCCATACTCAGTTTTTTCGGGCTGACGGTAAACATACCCCTTATGGCCTTAGTAGCAAAATTTCGAACGGGCTACGGGAAATCTACAGGGACATCAAAGCGATCCGATTCTTTTGTAGGGTCATAAAATATTCGATGCAGGTCTCCAGGACCGAAAATATTGTCATTTTGGGTGAATAGCCCCATACTTAGTTTTTTGGGGCTGACGGTGAACATACCCCTTTGGCCATAGTAGCAAAATTTCGAACGGGCCACGGGAAAGCTACAGGGACATCTAATCGATCCGATTCTTTCGTAGGGTAATAAAATATTCGATGCAGGTCTCCAGACCGAAAATATGGTCATTTTGGGTGAATAGCCCCTCTCAGTTTTTTCGGGCTGACGGTGAACATACCTCTTTAGCCGTAGTAGCAAAATTTCGAACGGGCCACAGGAAAGCTATAAGGACATCAAATTGATCCGATTCTTTCGTAGGGTCATATAATATTCGATACAGGTCTCCAGGACCGAAAATATGGTCATTTTGTGAGAATAGCCCCATGCTCAGTTTTTTCGGGCTAACGGTGCACAAACCCCTTTGGCCGTAGTAGCAAAATTTTATAACGGGCCACGGGAAAGCTCAAGGGACATCAAATCGATCTTATTCTTTCGTAGGGGCATAAAATATTTGATACAGGTTTCCAGGACCGAAAGTATGGTCATTTTCGGTGAATAGCCCTATACTCAGTTTTTTCGGGCTGACGGTGAACAAACCCCTTTGCCGTTGTAGCAAAATTTCTAACGGGCCACAGGAAAGCTCTAAAGACATAAATCGATCCGATTACTTCGTAGGGTCATAAAATATTCGATGCAGGTCTCCAGAACCGAAAATATGGTCATTTTCGGTGAATAGCCCCACACTCGGTTTTTTCGGGCTGACGGTGAACGTACCCCTTTGTCCGTAGTAGCAAAATATCGAACAGGCCACAGGAAAGCACTTGGGAAATCAAAACTATCCGATTCTTTCGTAGGGTCATAAAATATTCGATGTAGGTGTTCAGGACCTTAAATATTGTCTTTTTGGGTGAATAGCCCCATACTCAGTTTTTTCGGGCTGACGGTGAACATACCCCTTTGGCCATAGTAGCGAAATTTCGAACGGGCTACACAAATCTACAGGGACATCAAAGCGATCCGATTCTTTCGTAGGGTCATAAAATATTCGATGCAGATCTCCAGGACCGAAAATATAGTCATTTTGGGTGAATAGCCCCATACTCAGTTTTTTCGGGCTGACGGTGAACATACCCCTTTGGCCATAGTAGCAAAATTTCGAACGGGCCACGTGAAAGCTACAGGGACATCTAATCGATCCGATTCTTTCGTAGGGTCATAAAATATTCGATACAGGTCTCCAGGACCGAAAATATGGTCATTTTGGGTTAATTGTCCCATACTCAGTTTTTTCGGGCTGACGGTGAACATACCCCTTTGGCCGTCGTAGCAAAATTTCGAACGGGCCACCGGAAAGCTTTAGGAACATCAAAGTGATCCGATTCTTTCGTAGGGTAATAAAATATTCGATGCATGTCTCCAGGACCGAAAATTTGGTCATTTTGGGTGAATAGCCCCATACTCAGTTTTTTCGGGCTGACGGTCCCTTTGGCCGTAGTAGCAAAATTTCGAACGGGCCACGGGAAATCTCTAGGAACATCAAATCGATCTGATTCACTCGTAGGGTCGTAAAATATTCGATGCAGATCCCCAGGACCGTAAATATGGTCATTTTGGGTGAATAGCTCCATACTCAGTTTTTTCGAGCTGACTGTGAACATACCCCTTTGTCCGTAGTAACAAAATTTTGAACGGGCCACGGGAAAGCTTAAGGGACATCAAATCGATCCGATTCATTCGTAGGGTCGTAAAATATTCGATGCAGGTCTCCAGGACCGAAAATATTGTCATTTTGGGTGAATAGCCATATACTAAATTTTTTCGGGCTAACGGTGAACATATCCATTTGGCCGTAGCAGCAAAATTTCGAACGGGCGACGGGAAAGCTCTAGGGACATCAAATCGATCCGATACTTTCGTAGGGTCATGAAATATTCGATGCAGGTCTCCAGGACCGAAAATATTGTCATTTTGGGTGAATAGCCCCATACTCAGTTTTTTCGGGCTGACGGTGAACAAACCCTTTTGGCTGTAGTAGCAAAATTTCGAACTGGCCACGGGAAAGCTTTAGGGATATCAAATCGATCCAATTTTTTCGTAGAGTCATAAAATATTCGATGCAGGTCTCCTGACCGAAAATATGGTCATTTTGGGTGAATAGCCCCATACTCAGTTTTTTCGGGCTGACGGTGAACATACCCCTTTGGGCGTAGTAGCAGAATTTCGAACGGGCCACGGGAAAGCTATAAGGACATCAAATTGATCCGATTCTTTCGTAGGGTCATAAAATATTTGATACAGGTCTTCAGGACCGAAAATATGGTCATTTTGTGTGAATAGCCCCATGCTCAGTTTTTTGGGGCTAACGATGAACAAACCCCTTTGGCAGTAGTAGCAAAATTTTATAACGGGCCACGGGAAAGCTCAAGGGACATCAAATCGATCCGATTCTTTCGTAGGGTCATAAAATATTTGATGCAGGTTTCCAGGACCGAAAATATTGTCATTTTCGGTGAATAGCCCCATACTCAGTTTTTTCGGGCTGACGGAGAACATACCCCTTTGTCCGTAGTAGCAAAATTTCGAACGGGCCACGGGAAATCTCTAAGGACATCAAATCGATCCGATTGTTTCGTAGGGTTATAAAATATTCAATGCAGGTTTCCAAAACCGAAAATATGGTCATTTTCGGTGAATAGCCCCACACTCGGTTTTTTCGGGCTGACGGTGAACATACCCCTTTGTCCTTAGTAGCAAAATTTCGAACGGGCCACGGGAAAGCACTCGGGACATCAAATCTATCCGATTCTTTCGTAGGGTCATAAAATATTCGATGCAGGTGTTCAGGACCTTAAATATTGTCTTTTTGGGTGAATAGCCCCTTACTCAGTTTTTTCGGGCTGAATGTGAACATACCCCTTTGGCCATAGTAGCAAAATTTCGAACGGGCTACGGGAAATCTACAGGGACATCAAAGCGATCCGATTATTTTGTAGGGTCATAAAATATTCAATGCAGGTCTCCAGGACCGAAAATATGGTCATTTTGGGTTAATTGTCCCATACTCAGTTTTTTCGGGCTGACGGTGAACATACCCCTTTGGCCGTAGTAGCAAAATTTCGAACGGGCCACCGGAAAGCTTTAGGAACATCAAAGTGATCCGATTCTTTCGTAGGGTAATAAAATATTCGATGCAGGTCTCCAGGACCTAAAATATGGTCATTTTTGGTGAATAGCCCCATACTCAGTTTTTTCGGGCTGATGGTCCCTTTGGCCGTAGTAGCAAAATTTCGAACGGGCCACGGGAAAGCTTTAGGGACATCAAATCGATCCGATTCTTTCGTAGGGTCATAAAATATTCGATGCAGGTCTCCAGGACCGAAAATATGGTTATTTTCGGTGAATAGCCTCATACTCAGTTTTTTCGTGCTGACGGTGAACATACCCATTTGGCCGTAGTAGCAAAATTTTGAACGGGCCACAGGGAAGCTCTAGGGACATCAAATCGATCCGATTCTTTCGTAGGTTCATAAAATATTCGATGCAGGTCTCCAGGACCGAAAATATGGTCATTTTGGGTGAATAGACCCATACTCGGTTTTTTCGGGCTGACGGTGAACATACCCATTTGGCCGTAGTAGCAAAATTTCCAACGGGCCACGGTAAAGCTATAGGGACATCAAATCTATCCGATTCTTTCGTAGGGTCATAAAATATTCGATGCTGGTCTCCAGGACCGAAAATATTGTCATTTTGAGTGAATAGCCCCATACTCAGTTTTTTCGGGCTGACGGTGAACATACCCCTTTGCCCGTAGTTGCAAAATTTCGAACGGGCCACGGGAATGCTTTAGGGACATCAAATCTATCTGATTTTTTCGTAGGGTAATAAAATATTCGATGTAGGTCTCCAGGACCGAAATTATTGTCTTTTTGGGTGAATAGCCCCGTATTCAGTTTTTTCGGGCTGACGGTGAACATACCCTTTGGCCGTAGTAGCAAAATTTCGAACGGGCCACGGGAAAGTTCTAGGGACATCAAATCTATCTGATTCTTTCGTAGTGTAATAAAATATTCGATGCAGGTCTTTAGGACCGAAAATATTGTCATTTTGGGTGAATAGCCCCATACTCAGTTTTTTCGAGCTGACGGTGAACCCTTTGGCCGTAGTAGCAAAATTTCGAACGGGCCACGGGAAAGCTTTAGGGACTTCAAATTGATCCGATTCTTTCGTAAGGTCATAAAACATTCGATGCAGGTCTACAGGACCTAAAATATGGTCATTTTGGGTGAATACCCTTTTTTTCTTTTGGTCCTCAATTGACACATGTTAATTATTTATGGTTTCTCACACTTCTCATTTTTGTTACCATTTGTAGAATAATTTGACCCTATATATATATATATATATATATATATATATATATATATATATATATATATTATTTCGGGTGGGGTTAGAATAAGAAGTGAGTTATTTGTAAGAAGTGTGAGAAGTAATATCGGGCGTTGGATGTGATCATCTAATGATGGATATTGTTAGTGTGTTTTTTGTTCGGTGTGTTTTATTTTTTTAAGGGTAAAAACCACTTCTTACACTTCTTATGATAGTTTTACTTCTTATTTTAACATTGCTCTATATAATATATATATATATATATATATATATATATATCACATATATATAATAATAATATACACACACAACACCAGGCGAGAAATACCTCCCCCCCACACACACAATTCACACCAAAAATCGCTAAGGGGGCGGTGTTCGCGCCCCAATTCGTCACTTGTCACCCGTTTTTGCCGTCCATTACATATAGCCTTATGACTGAATTTTTCTAAAATGGAGTTTTATGTGTAGAAATATATATACTAAAGGTTATGTTTGTGTATATATTATTTGTGATTATATAAATCAAGGATTACCTAAACAAGGGAATGTAATTATTGACATAAGGAGACAACGGGCTCCCGTCAACTAGAACTAACATATGAAAAATCCATTATCATCATAATCTTCGTGCTTAGTAAATCCCGTCAATAGTAAAGCTATGGTAGGGTCTGAGGAGGGTAAGACGTAGACAGCCTTATCTCTACCCTTTAAGAATAGAGAGGCTGCTTCAGATGAGACCCCTGGCTCGATAGTAGTTTTGCATCAAGCCTTGGACATAAGACACACATAACACTCAACCACTCGATCACAAGATGAAAAATCCATTATTGTACATGTAATTATTTTCTTGTCCTACCGTTTTGCTAGGTTTATTTAATATATATCTGCCTTTCATAAAAATTGTAGAAAAGGGAATTAATTTTTTGCCATCAACTATTCTAATGTTCAGAACACATCAGAGGTTGGTTTTTTAAAAGCCGACTTTGCAAAGAATGGTAGATAAAAGAATGGTCGTCTACGCTGATAAACAAAAGTTTTTCATCCAACAATGTCGATCGAATGAAGACAATCTATCTAGTGACAAAAATCTGGAATGATGAAAATCTTATGATCACTCTTTGGCGGTTAAAATTTCGTAAAATCTTAATAATGTAGCATGCATTAACCGTTCACTTTAATCGTTATGCATGAGCCAAGTGTTTTCTCCGCTAAATATAAAGATGTCAAATTTCAGTGAAAGCATAATTGACAATCAAGATTCAAAAAAGCAAGGTGCATCACATACTCAATATGACCATCATGCGACCCGTTTTGACCCAAACATATTCTGAACCGTTACCCTAACAACTCGTTTATCCCTCCATGTCAAACTAAACAAGTAACATGATTTACACAGTTGCAAGACATCTCAGACAACATTCAGACTGGTATTGTTTTTAACTTTTTTTATAACAAACATTTCTGAACTCAACCAGCTGTCACATTTTCAACCATTTAGGCTTCACCATCTTCTTATCAGCAGCAGGCTTACGCTCTTGAACCGTAGCAGGGGCGGCAGCCGCTACTGACCCGGTGGCAGTACCTTGGTCAACCTCAGGTTTGACCTCTTCGTTTATAAGTTCCAGACCTTTCAAAGACATCACATCCTCCTTAAGAAACGGGCCTGATATAGCAACACCACCATCACCTGTACCACCCACAAAACGCACCACCAAACTTAACAACATTCATGTAAAAGTAACGATTCCAAATTAAAAAATGAATATTCTAGTTAATCAATGTTAAAATCACACAACCTTTTGGTTGATCGTATGAAAAATATACGATTGCACCAGGAGCAAAGCCAAGAGAATAGAAGTCTTGTGACGTGTCCTTTATTAGCTTCTTTGGAGGCGTAGTATCTGCAAATAAAAAATGCCAATATTCAATATAAATCAAGTTGACTCAAAATAGACCGGCTGGGCCGGGTCGGGTTAGATACATAGTAGTAAATACATAATAGCATAAAATATGCTCACATATATGGAAAGGAAGCTCTGATTGAGATAAAACTTTCATGAGAAGATCAATTAGGCTTTGAATTGTCTCGGATGGTTGAAATGTGGCTTCTAATGTGTAGTTATATGGAAACCTGACACGAATAACCGCCTGCAAAACAAAGAAATAAACTTGTATAACTTTTTTTATTTTTTATTTTTCAAAAAAAATATTCTTAATTCACTTCCTGTGGAATTATTCAGCTTTTACCTTGGTAATCCTTGCCCTACGAGCAGCTTCTTCCGCCTCTCGGATTTTTCTTGTCTTCAAAAATTTATCTGCTCGCGTCATAAATTTATTATTCACGTAACAAAAATTATTCCAACATCAACACATGTTTTACCGTTTTACCATAAAGGTACTCTTACCTTCCTTTTTGGTAGCCAAAATGCGGTAATAATCTTCAGCAGTGAATTCATAAAACTCATCGGGCTCCTCTACGAAACAAAAAATAAAAATAGGAATAAAAAATCTTTACACCTCAAAATGATACATTATACATACAATGAGTGTTGTATTTGAGTGTTTATTTGAAGCCTTGGCTAAATGCATACCGTTGTTGGTTGGCTCGTTTGATGCTTGAGAGGTTGTTGGTGTTGTCTCAAATACACGGATTTCTCGACCGTAATTTTGCTTTGCTGCAGCAAGCTTTTCCTGATTTACCAACACAGAACATTTCTAAATGATTTATACAACAGTTTCTCAAAGTTCAGTAAGTTTAACAACGATTTTCGCAAATTAAATATATAAGCAACGAACTTCAAAGTGAGGTGATAAAATTGGAGGTTGATCTTATACAATAAACATCACTAATCACATATAACAATTATGCATGTTCTAAGCTTATTAATTTCCCCAAAATTAATGCTCGAATCTAATATCAAGATCAAATACACATAAAACTTTAAAGTGAGAAACTACAAATAACTAGAGTAATTATGTTAACGCTTACCACCAGACTAATTATTATTACTCTACAGTTTTGAACTAATGTAATTATTATTACTCTATTTCATTTTTTGTAGTGTAATTACTCTAGTTCAAAACGGTTGAGTAATAATAATTAATTTAGTTATTTATATTTTGAGTTAAGTGTCATTTTCATACCTGAGGTTTGGCCAACTAAACAACTTCGGTACATTTTTCAATTTATTTCCAACTGAATACTTGGCGTTTCAAAATCATGCCATTTTCGTACTTTTCGCTAACCCCATCTATTTTGGCCGTTAAGTCAGGATTAAAACAGTTTTAATTTCGCATTTTCTTTAACCTGGGGTTAAGTGCCATTTTCATACCTGAAGTTTGGCTAATTCACTACATTAATTTTTTGCAACTGAACACCTGGCGTATCAAGAATCACGCAACTTTCATATTTTTTCGCCAACCCCATCTATTTTGGCCGTTAAGTCAGGGGTAAAACGGTCATTTTGTATTTATTTGATTTCTCATTGTCTTTAACCTCGGGTTAAGTCATAAGTGCCATCTTCGTACCTGAAGTTTGGCTAGCGACACAACTTCACTACATTAATTTTTTGCAACTGAACACTTGACGTATCAAGAATCACGCAACTTTCGTACTTTTTGCTAACCCCGTCTATTTTGGCCGTTAAGTTGTGGTAAAACGATCTATTTTGGCCGTTAATTATCATTTCTTTTAACCCCTTTATATCAATTTTGACATGTAAGGTATTCAGTTGCAAGAAAATTAAAAAGTGTGCCGAAGTTGCGTAGTTGGACAAACCTCAAAAATGACACTTAAACTCTTGTATGTTTAAACAGAGCAATTCGATCAATCAAATCAAGAAACATGCAATTAATACAACACAACATGCAATAATATTATGAAATTAAAGCATAGACAAAAAAAGCCCTAATTTGATCCATTTGGTAGCAATTAACAAATTATGAGTAAAAGAATAAGACCTTAGCATATTGAGAGTCCATAGTGAATCAAATCCGCTTCAAAATGGTCGTAAAATCAGCTTATTATTATTATAATTATTAACGAAATGTTTGATCCAAAAAACCCCAAATTCGTATTTTGCTCTGCGTTTTCTTGCATAATAAGATTCTTTCGTGTTCTTCGGGTTTTGGGCTTAGTGTAGTGTTATTATTATTGTCCATTCAAGCCCACCAGCCCAAATCGGGTATTTTTAAGTAGAGGACTAGAGGGGTACAAAATACCCAGTTCCGAACCCGACCCGGAACTCGTTTCAAACCGTGGCAGTAGGGATGACAATGGGTCAGGTTTGGTTCGGGTTTAGGTATTCCTAAACCCATACCCCGTTATTAAAATCCGTCCCAAACCCGTCGGGCTTTAATCGGGTAATAACCCGTCGGGTTTCGGGTTTTTCCATCGGATTTTCTATCGGGTTTTGATAAAATACCCGTCGGGTATATCCGGCTCAAAACCCGTCAGGTTTTGATAAAATATAACTAATCGATTATAAAGATAGTTATCATAAAGATAAAATATCTCAAATAATTGACATAACCAAGTTTCGACAAACAATATATTTTGAATATAGTATATATATATATATATAACTAGTGTTCTACCTCGCGCGTTGAGCACTTGCGCCGGGCATGTCAGATTTATTCATTACGTGTCGCGTTGTATTCTTTACGGTACGATATTAACGACATTGGTAAAATCCAAGTGTTAAAACTCAAAAAAAATCAATTCATCAAATTAATATATAAAAAATAAATTTAAAACAACATTTTTCGGTCGGTAAACCCAGACGTTGGTAAAACCGAGCGTTGTCATTCCCATACGTGGCGGCGGCGAGTCGGCAAATCCTGTGCGTTCGTAACACTTGAGCGTTGTCGATCTCGAGCGTCACGACGGTGAGTCAACGCGAATTCGGTTGGTTTGCTCTTGTAAGTTATGGTTCCGGAACTAAAACAAAAGGGTCGGTAAAATCCGAACGTTAACGGTCCGGGCGTTGAATCAGTAAAACCTGGGCGTTGGTAAAACCCGCGTGTTATCGGTCCCAAGTGTTGCGGTGATGAGTTGACGCCTATTTTGTCGGTCTCAGTCACATTCTTAACGGTGTCGGAACTAAAACAAAAGGGTTTAAAAAAACGAGCAATGTCTGTCCCGGGTGTTGTCGTGGTGAGTCGACACAAATTTGATCTGAGGTTACGTTCGTTACGATACTGGAACTAAATAAAAAAAAGTCGGTAAAATCTGGACGTTACCGCCGCCTGGCCCAATGAGGTGCCTAACGACACTAAACTTTTATTTCATATATATTAGATAATATAATAAGCTATATTGGGTACATCGGGTATATAATCGGGTAAATGGGTTTATGTTATAAGGTATTCAGGTCGGGTAATCGGGTATATTAGAAATTTCAAACCCGTCCCAAACCCGCAAAAAGTTTTAAAACTAATCCCAAACTCGTCCCAAACCCTAATTGATCGGGTATTACCCGCCCCAATTATGTCGGGTTTCGGGTTTTCCATTCGAGTTCGGGTTTCATTGCCATCCCTACCCGTGGGTATTACCTGGTATTAGATTTCTCCCGGGAGCCGTTCCGGAACCCAGAATATCTGGTTAAAACACGACCCGACCATACCTCAAAACCTGAAAAAAAAACCCGGTCAAAACTCAGTCAAATACCCGACTATACCCGGAACCGGTTTCTACCCTACCTGCTTTTGACTATTATTGACAATACCCGGTTTGTGCACCTCTCTTTCCAGGTGCCAGAAAATCGGTTCCAGGTAGGTCGACAAAATTCATGAACTGAGACAAGTATGAACCGGTTTTGGGTATGGTCGAGTATTTGACTAGGTTTTTATCAGGTTTAGGGTTGGGCCGGTTCGGGTTTTAACCAAGTAAAAGTGGAACAGGTTTCGAAAGGTTCAGGCCGAGTCAGGTCCAGAATAGGGTTTTTTGCCCACCTCTAGTATAAGCTTATAGGAAGGATTTAGGGTATCGTATGTAAATTAGAAACCTTTTAGGGTGAGGGAGTTCATTCATTTAATTACGAATGGTTTTATACGTATCTTATATAAGTCGGAAGGAGGATACGAGTAAACGGTGTTTTTTTTTCCTTTTTCTTAGAAAGTAAGCTAGTTTAATTTACATCTAGAAAGAGAAGCTAGTTTCCGTCCTATTATGAGCTTTTGCTAAAGTTGTATCTCAATACTATTTCCATATCCAAACATTCATATATTTATGTCTTGCATGTATTGTTGTACTATATTTTATCACAATTCCCGTTGTCGTTAATCGTAGGTGAAGCACTGAAGCCGAATTGACGTTGTGTTTCGAATGGATGTGTTGTTTAAAGGATTGTGTATAGGATGATGGAGGTGTACTCCTTTCTGTATATATTAGTTTCCTTGTAAACAAGAAGATACACTCTGAAGTGCACTAGCTCCTTTCCAACATGCAGTTCTTGCATGTATTTCGGGGATATTTTTGAGGTTTCAACCTACAAACCTGGAAGTTATGTGTCATTAGAATCTTACATAACATGAGAGATTATAAAAAAAAATGAAAGAAAACAAATTTGTCGAATATAAAACAGTTAAAAAAAAGTGAGCCTTTTTTTTAAAAAAAACAACGAGTTTTTTTAATAAAGTTATCGTCATCTACATGTGTTTATATGCAAAAAATCTGAAATAAGTTAGGCAAGTTTTTACATGTAAAAATTAGTTTTTATGAGTTATTTTTAAAATGTAAAACTCAATGTTCCTCAGTTTGTCACTTCCGTGGTTCCGTAATTAGTGAACCTCCCTTCTACATGTGTTTATATGTTAAAAATCTGAAATAAGTTATGCAAGTTTTTACATGTAAAAATTAGTTTTTTTGAATTTTTTTTAAATGTAAAACTCAATGTTCCGTGGTTCCTTTAAGCATTCACAGGCCGTCCCCCATCCCCATCTCTATAATTACACTACAAAACACTACATTTTTCTTTTCTGTTTAATTAAATAATATTTTTTTATACTTTTATCATTACAGTTTTCTCTCTCCTCTACTCACAATCAATTCAACAAATATTAAAAAATAAATATAGGCAAACAAAGTTTCCCCAAATATGCAAAAAATCACTACATATCTCTTTCCACCCTATAATTTACACTCACAATCACTTAAAACCTCACCTTATAATTTACAATTTCCCCTCACATAATTATAGGGATTGGTTGGGAATGCTCTTAGTGTTCATGTAATTACCCTTCTTGTATATATAATTACTCTACGTGATTCTCACAATTAACATGCTAATTTCATTCATATTTGATCCAACTCATATATATATATATATATGTGTGTGTGTGTGTGTGTGTGTGTAATGATAGTTTCGTCACTTAATATATATAATCACAAGTTTAGATATTTGTGATAACAATTATATATGTGTGTAATAACCGGTTTACATACATGTAATCATGTAATTATATATAATAAATAAAGAAACTACCCAAATATATGAAATATTTAAATAAAATAATTGTTGGTTAAGAGATTTTATAAGTATTTAAATTATATATTATATGGCTAGAGAAGAGTGAAATTAAGTCTTAGCCATAGAAAATACATGAAATTAAATCTTGGTTGTACATGGTCACATAATTGACGGTTTTCATGGAGGTTACCGGAGGTTACAATCTCTCCTCACACTACGCTCTGTATCCCCACGTCTTCCTCCTTCATCGGAGCAATTAACAAAAATGCTTCATATGTTGTGTTGTCTCCCAATTGACTCAATCGCCTGAAAGCATTTACCATAAGATTATTGCAAATCACCAGCGGTGTTGATACTAGAATCCATGGCGGTGGAGGTTCAGAGTGCCGATGACAAGACGAATTGAAGATTGAAAGAACGACGTTAGGGTTATTTTGGAGAGAAATGAGGTTTTGATCTTCTTAGGTTAACATGTTAAAATCATAAGTTTGGCAACCCTTTATTTACCCTTTTTTGGAGACTGATATATTTGCTTCATGTTCACAGGTGCTATTTGTTGTACTAAATCATCAATGCTCTAAGAAAAATTAAACTTCAAGATATCCTATATTTTTTTACATATTTTGATTGTAACTATGGCTCATGTATCTCCAATTTCATAAGCTGATGAATAATAAATGTATAAAGGTAACAAATAGGGTTCATTTTTATCCATAATTGATGCTTATTGATGTTTTTAATTATGTATTAAAGGTTGGTTAAGTTGGCATTTACATTGTTCAGCTGAGGTAAGCTACAATCTAAACGATTAAATCATTTATAATCTAATCATGTTCTAACACACGAGTTTTTTAAACTGTGACACGATTTGACCCTTTGTCTGATGTTTTCAATTTGGCATTGGTATGTTTATGTGTTGGTCAAGTATGTTGTTTGGATTTGCAACTTTTTTCAATCAACAAGTTTTATTTCCACATTATTATATCGTGTTACGAATTGATTATCTACACATACTTATGAAAGTAAATCTGAAATAATTCGATCATTATATATAAGATGTTACTTTAATTTGTCGTAGCGGCCAATTTTACTTCACAAATAGTGGTGGTGAAACTGAATTAGCATAGTCGTTATATTTTCGTGTTGATATTCCCGTCCACCGGACGGGTAAACTACTAGTTATATGAAAGTTTTGAAATTTTAATTTATGTGTGTGTGAGAGAGAGAGAGAGAGAGAGTTGTTTGTATGGGTTTAGCAATTTTTTAAGTGGCAAATACACACCCCTTAAAATTTACTACTAAATTACATATATTACGCTTTTATGAAACTCGGATCTGTACCAACTTAATTAATAGGAATAAAACCAGGTTGCAATAGACCAAGAGGCCATGGACATATGTGTCTGAATATTAAAATATTAACACCACATACAATTAACCCATGGTTTACTTTTAAGAGTTTGTTGTCGTTGTGGGTTTGGGAAAATTTTTTGTAATAAAGTCAATTTTAATTTGCTTGTTATATTCTTAATGGTTGCATAATAATAATGAAAGCATGGCCTTCAAACAAAAAAATCTATACTGATTAATAAATAAATGTTTTCTTATGCCACGTGTTCTCTATCTAGCCCACAATTTCTTTTAATTTCCCTCCTCCCACCACACTCATTTTACAAACTCGGTTCATATTCATACCCGACCCAATTAACAGAATATATACCATATATAAATAGCTATTATAATTTAGTATTTTGTCATTCTACTTATTAATTAGAGTAAACTAATTTAAACATACAATATATCTTACTTATTTAAACATAAACTCCTAATTATGTTATTTCCGTAATTTACGCCATAATTATACTTTTCTAAATCAAAAAAAATCAACAAAGATTTAAATATTGCTAATTACACGTCATATTATGTTTGAATTTTAAATTTCAAGTATATATGTTAATTGCATATTTTTGACATTTTAATCAAATTAAGGATATTTTTTTAAATTACATGTAATCCTTTAAAAATAAATTGATTGATTCATACTCAAAATAATTGTTATCTTTCCAAATTACCGATTAACTCATTAAATGATTCATAATTCTATAATGTTATAAATACCATAACGTGATGACAAAAACATATATGATTAACTCTTTGCATCTTTTGGTAAAACGTTTTACCATCCAGGTATGTTTTTCTGTTTTCCTGCATTGATCATCATATTTTGTAATATTTTATTAACTACCATATACAACAAATTATGTAATTAATTCTTCTATCAATGTCTCTAATACGTAATGGAGCCAAAAATGGTTTTTGATTAGATTGAGAGACAACAGATAAAACCAAACAACAAATGTGCTAACAAAATTTTGTAAATTGAAATGTTTTAATAATAATGAGCTAAATATTCAATGCCGGCTCTAAGGTCAGCCAAGTAAGGCAACAGCCTTGGGCCTCCGCATTCCTAGGGCCACCATAAGTTTAAGGATTTAATATTATAAAAGAAAATAAAAATACTAAAGAACACTCATTTGGCCACAACAAGCCCTTTATCTTGTGATTTAAACAATTTAATTTTATTTATTTAACATTTATGGAACGCAGTTAGATTTATATGTCTGATATGGTTTTTGGGTTAAAAATTGTCAAATGGAAAGTAAAAAATCGTTATTCAAAAGGGCCTCAAATTTTTGTCTCGGTTTAGGCCTCCGGGCACGTTGAGACGGCCATGTAAATATTTAACATCATTTTTTATTTATTTAATATTCAGCTATCACAACTAGGTTAAATGTTCAGGAATGAAGTAAGCGTGTTCAAACCTTACTTTGCCAAGTTTGAAAAACATCACCAAGAGAATTCTTGCTACTTTATTTATAGGCCCGCACTACCTAACAACAACGCAAAACCCAAGCATGTGAAGAATGCCCCGAAAATCTTCCGTTGACAGACAGATCTAAAAATTGCACCAACTTCTTTTAAGGGACGAAGTACGGTTCCATTTTAGAAGACCAACTAATTTAATATTCTAGACTTGGGTTGATTATGCATTATTGTATATATTATTCAACTTAATTTTTTAACAATCATTTATTTTGTGTTCGAGCACCTAACATTTTGCATGTTTTGTGATAAATGTATTATTAAAAATATATATATTTTTAACCGGAATGTATATTTGTACCTTTTATATTTAATACTCAAATTTGCTTATCAAGACTTTTTATTATATATATTTCAAATGTTTATAAAATTAAATTTGTTAAACTCGTGTTGTACACGAGTATCAAAGCTGGTAATAACAATAACAGATTGATTTGGACTAATTGGTGTAAGTTTTAGTGTTCTATGATAATTGATAAACTGATGCGATTTGGTTTTTAATTGGGATAGCGTCTTGCTAATCCCAAACGATCGTTTTCCCTTGAGGAAAGCCCGTCGAAAAAAAAAATTAATGGTTGTAATAATAAACGTTTACTTCATTTAATTCTACTTTCTAAAATTAATAAGAAATAAACAAAATATATCAAATTTTATGTATTAAGTACTTCACAAACGATTTAATTACGACCACATCCTACTATATATTAAAACAATAGAGTTTGGTGCCACATGGCCCCTTCCTATTGGACGTTAGCCTCTCCTTCCAAAAATATCCCTCACTTCTCTAATTTTCTTATCATTAAAATAAATCAAAAACATATTATTTTCCTTATACATTAAATGCATTTAATTTAATTAAATACTTTAAATGAATTACAATATTACGATTAATTTTTTTTCCTTGGATCCCCTTTCTCTTCATTCTACCATTATCTTCCATCAGTTTAACCAGTATCTTCCATCAGTTTAACCAGTATCTACAGTTCAATCGTATTATGATAATATCCTTCAGTTTAACCGTCCCTCCGACGAAATCAATTTATCTGTCCCTCCGACGAATTTTTTAGTTCGTTTTCTTCAAAATCACGGCTATTAAGACGCTATAATAACGAAATAATCATTGATCTTATCACGGCTATTCAGTAGATCCATGGTTATTTTTGATCAGATGTTCGGATACTTTGCCGTCGCGTCATGGTTATTGTTAATCAGATCTGAAAGACATTGTTTTCGTCCCGTCAATTGGATTTTATTTTCCGGTAAGTAATTTCATTGTGAAGATCTGAATAACATGTTATATTTTTTGTAATATTAAGTTTTGATTTTTATTGATTACTATCATTAATAAGAGCTAACAATTTTTTAAATTCGAAATTTGAATTATTAGTCAACTTAATTTTCAAATTGTGAACTCGTAATCACCTATGAGTTATTACTGTTTATTTATTCCTTTTAATTAAATCCGTATTTACTTTCTAAATATTTTGGAAAGTTGTTACAAAGAAAATATTAATTCATAGTATATTAAATGAGTTTTACTAAATTCGAAATTTCTAATTGTTAGTCAACTTATGACAAATTTTGGCAAGTTGTTATGATTTTTATTTGTATTAGAATTTATTATTTTATATAAATCCCTGATTTGTTAATGTAAGCAATTATATCAACTTTTGAAATTCGAAATTTCAATTGTTAGTCAACTTATGACAAATTTTGGCAAGTTGTTATGATTTTTATTTGTATTAGAATATTTGTATTAGAATTTTTATCATCAATATATTCAAAAAGTTTACTAAATGTTATTTAGATTTACATTCTACAAATTATTAAAAATTTTGGCAAGTTGTACATTCTACAAATAATATCAAATTTTGGCAAGTTGTTAGGATTATTTTTTATAAATCCCTGATTGTATTCTCCTTCAATTAACCGTATTTAGAGCTTTCCTATTTTTGTTAATAATTCCAAGTTTGTAACAAATACTCCGTGTCTATATATACTGTAACCATAACGAAGACATTCACACAGTTCTCACTTTCTTTGTCTTCGTTTCATATTTGTTTCATTTTCAAGGTTTTCATTTTCGAATATACATATAAATATTTATTTTCACTCATGTAAATTTTATTTACCGATTCTTTTATCTTTGCATTGATTTTGTTTTTGTTACACAGCAAGATGGAAGCAAAAAACTTTACCATGTTCAACTCTTTGGATGTTTCGAACAACGATTGCTTACTGAAGGTTCGTATACTTAGACTGTGGCGTTTGAAGGACAACAATAAACCAGGAGAGGACTGGTCCATCGAAATGATCTTACAAGATGAGACGGTATGAGAAATATGCATACATTAATTGTTTATATTTTTTTCATTTCTTTCTTATTATATGCATACAATAATGTTTGTCTTATTAATACTGTAACAGGGTCATCGAATGCAGGCGTATGTAAGGAAACCTTGCATACCGAAACATGATGTTTGGCTTGCTGAGAATCGCTCATTGATTGTGCGAAAAGCTTCCCTTGGTGCAAATCTGTCAACATACCGTGTAGTTGACAGCCCACATAAGCTCCGTTTCACGTCAGAAACTCGACTTTCGATTTGTGATGAGTTTAAAGGTCACATTTATGGATTGTCGTTTGCTACCTTTGATGATATCAAAGCCAAGAACGTAACTCAGAATGGAACGATAGGTATCCTTTTTTGCATCTTTTAATTAAATTTCGTTTTAAATTCAATACATTATATTATGACAGTTAAATACGATCGTTTAATATCTGTTTCATTCCTCATTATAAATTATTTCTCAGATGTAATCGGTCATGTCAGTAAGTTTTTCGACAATAAAAACTCATTCTTCCGAGAGGCACAACACCAGAATCGAAGAACCATGGAATTTGCTGATTTGAGGTTTTGTAAATAATTTATATATTATCATGTATAATTAAATAATTCATTTTTGTTAACTTCTACTTTTCGATGAACCAGTGGCAAAACGATTTATCTCACCTTATGGGATGACTATCTTAAACAACTTATCAAATATGTTTCTGACAACCCGAATGAGGAGTATCTCATTATCGCCCTCCAATTCGCACGAGTCAAGTACTATGGAGGTATCATTATACATTGAGTATTTTATTTCTAATCCTTAAAATTCTTTATAGTTAATAATTCTAACTTTACATACGTTTATATGATTTTGGCAGAAAATGTTTATGTTCAAAACTCTTATGGTAACCAAGTGTCAAGGTTGATGATCAATGATTACTTGTATGAAGTGATTGATTATAAGAAACGGTAATGTATTATAACTATTTAATTATAATTTTATTTTATTACACGTATACATTATTGTTTATTTTAAACACCTTATGACTTATTTTTTTGAAATAATAGGTTGCTTGAAATATCCTCGAAAGTCAATGTCGAAGTACCTAAACCGGTTGGTTCATCTAAGCTGCTAACTGTTAAGGATGAATTTTTGAAGAAGTATCTGTTCTATTCAATCAGTGATCTTTGTACCATTTTGGAGGTTTGTAACCATTTGTGTTTGTAAATACTCATGTTGAGTTAAATTTTACTAATAAGTTCACCATGTTATTATTATAGGCTAAAAACGTCGTTATAATTGGTACCGTTAAGTATATATTGGGTAACAAGGAATGGTACTATAATTGATGTAAACGTTGTAGTCGTAAGGTTACTTCTACTTTTGTTGATGGAGTGAAGGTTTATGAATGTAAGAATTCAAGTTGTAATTCTCAAGGTGTAACCGCTGGACCGAGGTACTATTTTATAAATTTAAAATATATAATATTATTACTTTTTCATTTAATAATATTAAATTAAAATGGTGTTTTACAATAATTTTTAAAATAAGTCCCCTTTATTTTACAAATTCCGAATTCCAATTCGTGTACAAGATACGACCGGTGTTGTTTCTCTTAGGTTGTTTGATAGGGATGCGAGACAGTTGTTCAATAAGCCTGCTGATGCATTTGTTACCACTGATGTTGAGGTATGACATTTGTACCATTCTCCCATACAATATGTTTTTTTGTGTCATTTACACTATTCAGTTCAATCTATTAGTTTTCATATTATTATGTTCTTTTTTTTCATTGTTTTAAAACCGGAATTTTTTAATATCTTATAAACATAAAATAAAACGCAAACAGCTTTTATCCTATTTAACTTGATTTTCAAATCATTGACTTTTCTTTTTTTACATTTTAGAACTTCATTAAATGATTTTTTATTATGTTCATTTTCTTAATTGTTATTTTGAAGGTTGATCCGATGCACACGTTTCCTGAAGAACTCAACACTATATTAGAAAAGAAATTTGCTTTCATTGTTGAGGTTAGTGACTACAACATCAAGAACTCATATGACGTCTACGGTGTCACCAAGTTAACCGATGACCAGGACGTTCTTATTGATCTTGATAAACAGCTTGCTCATGGTCAGGTATGATTATTGTTTCCGTTTTTAAAAATAATGTTTTAATGTACATTAACAAACTGTGTATTTATTTAATTTTAAATATAATTCAATTTAACTTCATGTGCAGCCTAATGACAATCAGTCTTTAACTGTTGGATCATCCTCTAACCTGAAATCAACCGAAAATGTAACAGTTGGATTATTAATCTGTTTTTTTAATAATCCAAAACTTTATAAATCTAAATGTTTATACTAAAAACATGAATGATAAACTGATTCGTAGGAGTTGTTGACACCTTCGTCCGACCACTTCACTCCTATTTCAAACTCTGAAGACGTAATTCTGGATCGTCTTTCATCTCATGATGGGAAGGCTATTTCTTTACCAGAGGTTGACGTAAAACTCAAGCGGAAGTTGGATGATACTTATGATGGTCAGGATGACACCGGTATGTCTGCAACCAAGACGAAGGTTGATGAACAACCAGTTGTTGATGCTAATGTTGATGACGTGGATATTTAAAATGGACGAAGGCGCAACTTAATAATAAACGCAGCTTATTGCATGCATCGTTTGTCTTTTTTAATGGTTTGACTATGGATGTTTTTGGTTTTTATGTTTGTTTATTTGACATTGTGATTTGGGTTTTATTTATGTTGGTTGAATTTTATATTGAACTTATGTTTTCCTTATGTTGAGTAGTGATGATCAACGAACCGGTTCCTGGAACCGAACGGGTGGAACCGAACCGGACCCGAACCGGTTCCTACCCGTTTTTTGTAGGAACCGGACCCTATCTGATTCAACCCGATGATCCGTGACCGGTTCTTGCATTTCTGAGTGGGGGCGGGTAGGAACCGGAACCGAACCGGAACCGGTTCTGGAACCGACCCAGCCGGAACCGGTTCCTAACCGGTTCTAGCCGTTGGATCGAATATAGCCGTTGGAAATCGTTTTTTTGGCCGTTTTTTGACCGTTGGGGTCAAAAATAGCCGTTTTTTGGCTCCCCCAAGCACCCCACTACTAGTATAAATAGGTATTTGGTGTCATGGGTTCATCACAACACTCAAAACGCAAACCCGAACGCAAAAAAATACAAAAAAACGCTATTACAACGTTTTGAGTTCTCTAATCTCTTGTTTTCTCTTCTTCTATGTTCATATTTGTTGTTATGGCTGCCTCACAATCATCGGTTGGTCAATGTTCCAACGCCGAACCAAGTTTGGTTCGTATTGTACCTCATAATCGTAATCAAGAGATTTGGTGCAATTGGGATTTGGTTGAATTGAGTGACCATTCATTGAAGGCTCGGTGCAAGTTTTGTGGGATTTATTTAAACCCACTTTCGAATTCAAATTTGAAGAAACACATCGAAAAACCGTAATGCAAGGCGTTGAAAAAGAACGTCGATTCACAACAAACGCAAATGGATAGTGAAGGCGGAATATTTACATACCAAATTGATCGAGTTCAAGATCGTATGGCGAAGTTTGTGATTCAAGAAGCTTTGCCGTTTAGCCACTTCGACAACCCTCGCTTAACCGCCATGATTCGAGATACGCTTCAACCACAATACACTCACGTAAGTCGTCATACTCTTAAACGTTATTGTTTAAAATTGTGGAAAAAGGCTAAAGAGGTACTAATTGCATATTTTGAAAATATAAATACGGGAATAAACTTAACTAGTGATGTTTGGTCGGCTCCACATGGTCTACCCGAATCTTATCTTTGTGTCACCGCTCATTGGGTAGACCCGTCATCGTGGGAAATGATGAAACGCACCATTGCTTTCGAACTCTTTGAGTATCCACATACGGGAGATAATTTGTTTGAAATTTTAGATTATGTTATAAAAACTTATAAACTAGAAAATAAAATATTTTCAATGGCATTTGATAACGCGTCGAATAATACATCGGCGGTTGATAAATTAAAATTAAAATATACGCCGATTTGCAATGGTGTATTTTTCACTCAAGGTGTGTTGCACATATCATTAATTTAATCGTGCAAGACGGACTTGCTTCGGATGAGGTTACATCGGTTATAAACGATTTTAGACTAATGATACATGAAGTTTTTAAGAAAAGTAAAAAAAGACAAATGGAATATAGAAAATTTTGTAAAGATACGGGAAGAAAAGCTTTGGGAGCTAATTGGGATGTACCTCATCGATGGAATTCCACTTGCATAATGTTTCAAAGTGCTTTGGAACAAAGAGAAACTTTACAAATGTTTCATTCTAGTCTTGCCGAGAATGATTTGGCAATCCCCTTTTCAAATGAGAAATGGGAAATTATCAATGACTTATCGACTTTTCTTGAAGTTTTTAAAACATCAACTACGAAACTATCGGGAACGTATTATCCGACAAGTCCCTTGGTTCTTTCGGAGTTATTTTTAATCGTTAACAATCTTAAAGAATTTGAAAATAAAAGTCCAATGTTTTCAAACATCATATTACCAATGAAGTTTAAATTAAAAAAATACTTTCTTGAATTGCTACCGGTTTTTACTTGCGTAGCCGCTTTAAACCCAATGTTAAATGTTACGGGGGTTGAATGTGTGATAGACGAAATTTTTTCAGCCTTAGATATGCATGAAGTTGACCCAAACTTTTCAACAGAGGCAAAAAATTATTTTAACTTGAATTTTAAATTTATGTATGACTTTTATTTAAATAAATATGGGTCAAACATACACATGCCTATGCCGGGGGGGGGGGGGGTCTTCATCAAGTTCAAGTGCTACTAGAGTACGAGATCCCATGATTAGCCTTATGAACACCGTTCGCAACGTAACGGCTAAAAAACAAAGGGGTAACACCCCTTCAAGCGAACTAGGAAGGTATAGTGCAAATGATTACTCTACCGGTTTATCCGAAGAGGAATATGGCACTTTTGATGTTTTGGCTTGGTGGAAGGTAAAGGAAACCGAGTTTCCGATTCTTGCCACCATGGCCCGTGATTTACTAACCGTCCAAGCTTCTACGGTAGCTTCGGAATCCGCTTTTTCTCTTAGTGGCAGGGTAATATCGGTGAGAAGAACAAGACTAAATTCGGAGTCGGTGGAGATGTGCATTTGCTTAAAGGATCACTTGGACTCAATCGATCGTATTCAACACGTAACCACTCTCGAAGATGAAACACCACTTGATGTTCGAGTGCACGACGAACAAGAAGGCATTTCTACAAGTAATTCCGAGGAAGAAGTCGCCGCTCAATAATTACGACAAACAAGAAGACTTTTCTAGAAATAATATGTCACAACTTTATATTTATAAGTTTAATGTTTTGTTAGTTTGTTTTTGAAGATTTTAAAACATGTAACCTTTTTTTTTGAACTTCTTAAAGTAAATAAAATGAATTTTATGTTACTTGTTTTGTTTATTTTTCATGCTATACAAATACGAATCGTAGTTTAGAATCCAAATCGCAAACGAAAAACGAAAAAAAAAAAAATTTTACACTGTAACTGGTTGGAACCGGTTACGGTACAGGAACCGGGTTAGGAACCGGTAAGAACCGGTTAGATAGGTTAGGGGTCCGAGGGTGGGAGAACCGGTTCGGTTCCCTAACCGGTTCGAGCCTGGAACCGGTTTAAAAGGGGGTTTTGAATATAGGAACCGGTTAGGAACCGGTTCCGGTTCCTAGTCCCAAACCGTTTTGAACATCTCTAATGTTGAGTGTTATTTTATAGTAGGATTATCTATTATCTTTTTAAGGTTTGTTTTGCAATGACAATTAACAAAAGTGAAGGCCAATCCCTAGCAAAAGTTGGAATATATCTTCGACATCCGGTGTTTACACATGGTCAGTTATATATGGCTTTATCCAGAGTGAAGAGTAGAGCCGGAGTTAAAATGCTTATTTTAGACAAGGAGGGTAAAGTTACAAATCAAACTTCAAATGTGGTTTATAAGGAACTGTTTAATAATATATGAAGTTTTTATTTTTTATCCATGGAGTGATTGTAAAGATCGTTTTATTTTTCTTGGAAAGTTATTAACAATTGTATATTCTATTATCGTGGCAATATGTATGTATGATTTTTGTTTTTGACTTTAAAATTATCGTTTTATGTTACAAGATTTAATTATTTCAACCCGTGGCGCCCACGGGTCAATAACCTAGTAAAACATTAAATGTCTATTATGAATATTAGAAGGCTCAACCACTTAAGAAAAAACACATTTAATAAATGCTTGAATACCCGTAATCTACAAACCAATGGTACCATGCAAAGTTTTGTAATTACCGTGTGCTCTTTATTCTTTGTTATCGCGATACAAGGATCAATGGTCGTATTAACCATCAATATGCACCTTGCAAGATATCGCATTTAATTAAAATCTTATGTTTTTAAAAATAAAAATATTAAAATCAAATAATATTCATTTATAATTAAGTTTTGCTTACATAATATTGTTGCTCGTTTACCTGTCACCAATGTTTTAAAAACCGGTTTTTTACTCGTACCGGATTAGGTACAACCGGTTAAACCGGGTTATACCGTGAGGTTCAACCGGTTGAATAGTTTACATTATAGTTTTCTATAAATGCAACTTCAGCTCCAAAAATAACCCAAAAGTAAATAATTTTATGACAAAAAAAATCCAAAAGTAAATTCATATTAAAAAAATAATACAAATGCACTCAATTTTTAAAAAAGTAGTCTTAAAATTTACACGTTTAAATGTTAATTGTTAGGTTAAAAGAAATTTTGAAAATATATGGGCTGCAAATATCAAAAATTTCTCAGACATAAAATCGGTTTGCTGAAAAAACCGGTATTTTATAAAAAAAAAAACGCCGGTACGATATTCTAGCAAACCGGCCAAAAATATCGGGCTCAAAATACTAGTCTACTGTACGAAATTCGATTTAACCATTTCAACCAGCTGGTTTAAACCGATTTTTAAAACACTGCCTGTCACCTTATTGTAATCAGATTGTTTTTTTACTCGAAAGAAATTCAAGAAAAAAAAAGATTTGTTGTAGTAATTAATGAGTTTGTCATTCTCTCCCATTCACTATAATAAAAGCATAAGAAAATCAGGCTTTTTACACACCTCCTCTTGCTCTCTAATCTTTACCATCTTCGCAAGAGCTTTCATCCGTTAACTCATCCGACCTGAAATCATGGCAAGTTCCAGAAATCGTATCAATAACAACGTACCCGCTCGATATCATCCATCTGTTACTATAGACTGTTTCTTTTTTGTGTTTTTTGGGACTTGCAGCTTTGGTGACAATTGCAAATTCAATCACCCCGTTCGTGGGCATCATTCGGTATAATAATCGTATTTTGGTTTCACTTCAAATTTGTGATATGCATTTTATAAAAATGGTTTTGTTACATTAATTAATTTTAGGTTTTCATGGTTTGAATTTACTTACTATATACATACCATTATATGGTTGTTTTCTTATTGATGTTTATTTGTGTTCTTCATGTGAAGGCTGATCATAGGCAAACAATGGTGGATAATATGCATGAAACGTATTCGTGCAACCCATGCAAGGTATTATTGATTGAATACATTTTAAGATTTTTTATTTGTTAACGGAAATTTTTTTATAACACGCGGCTAATATTTCTTTAAATAAACATCAATGACATACTCAGGAATTTTTATTTTTATTTTTAGATTCTTGAGTATGTCTACGACGTTTATGATTTGAGATCTTAATAGAATTTGGTGATAAATCAATCCAATGCAAGCAATTAAAATTTGTAAAAAGGATTATTCACGGATCTTGGGTTTTCATAAGAATGTGTTACTTTTTTATTTTGTTATAAAATTACAAATTGTATTTAACAATTTTTATTTATAACTCATGGTTTACTTCAAAAGTTGGTGTGAGATATAAATAGAATGTAATATAATTGTATTTTGATTGTTATATAATAATATAACGGCTGTAATAATATTTTTAAAACCAAAGATCATTTGGCCTAATGGTATCACGTTATTGAAAATATAAAATGTTGTTTTTCAAAAGTAAATAAATAAATATAAGGTATATTTATTGCATTTAAGTTTATTAAAACATTCTTGGTTTATTTAATGCCTTCTCTTAGTTATGTTGGGTGATTTAAAGTATTTTTTTAAACCCTCTTTATTTATATTTGATAATAAAAACAAATCTTATATATTTGATGATAAAAAAAATCAAAATGGTGTCAATTTGTTGTATTAAAAATTAAAGAGTATAATTTAAAAGCATTGAGGTGGTAGTTGGATTCATGAAATAACTTTTTTTAGATATTACAAAGTGTTATTAACAATAAAGTGATCTGTAACTTGAAATTAGGGGTTACATAATGGTATAGAATCAAACTAGAAAATGGAGAAGGCTAATGGTTTAATGTTTCCTAAACCTAATTATTAACTATTGGATATCAAGAACACAATTACACAAATACAATGATGATTTATTTAATTTTGAACATATTGGATTCATCGAAATTATTAGATCAATCTTGGTGATTAACACCGACTACATAATAGTGTATACATACATAAAAATGGAAGGTAACTGCCAACCTATAATCGTTGCAATGGTTAAGAATGTGTCGGTTAACAGTCATCAAAACGATTCATGCGCTAAAAGGCTATTAATATGTTACCCAACATTATTGTATTATCTACATATACACTACAATAAATTCTTTAGGGGCAATGGTGCCGCTATTGTGTCACTACTAATTCTTCGTTGCTACTGCCTAGACCTTTGCCACTAATTCCTACCCCGGAGATTTCGCTGGAAAACCTTTCAAAGACATATTTCCAAATTTTCTTAAGCAATAAATACACGATTAATTTGCACGAGAGTTTGAACTTGAAAATGAAATAAAACACCATTAATTTCTCATTAAATCGGTCGTAATACAAAATTTACACAAACAAGAGACGTACAAGTGACTGGAGCTCTAGCTAAAAAAACACCACCCACAATTTGTACAATATACACTAGATAAAAACTAGTGTTGCCGCCGAAGTTGCGAGTGCACCAGAGCTACAGCTGAAGTTGCCACCGAGTTGTAGTTGCGCCCTAGTGGTGGCCGGTTGCAAGTGAAAGAAGTTGGAGCGATGGCGGGCGAGGCGGGTGTGCTTATTTGGTGGAGGGGTGTGGTAATTAATTAGATTGAATGTGGGTGTGTTTGTTTGGAACGTTGTGAATTTAAGATGGTGACCATTAGATCATGAGCTTATCGACGGTAAGGAACATTTGCAAATGGAGCACACGAATAGAACTTTACCGGCGACGTCCGGCATTAGCAGCTACAGACTAGGTTGTCACCGCAATGCCTGGCGTCGCCGTAAAAGTGGATATCTAGTAGTGGTAATACATAAATTCATAAACAAAAAAGAACAAATATATCCCTAATAATGTTTATAATAATCAAATACATAACCCTAAACATGATTAGGGTTTAGGAGAATCTTCAACAAGCTTTGGTCTGCCTTTTCCACAGCCATTGCAGCCTATGTGAAAGTACAACTTTAATCCCTAGTGCATTTAGCCGCATTCAAGTCTGACTTCCTCACATACAAACTTCATTAGTATAGATTTGTAGCCCGTTCCGGGTCTTTAACTGAAACTGGGAATAGGCATGGAAAAGCTCGATCAACGTCCTTCTCTCCTGAGGTTTGAAATGTGGAGGTACCTTTACCGTCACCTGCTAGATCTGTCTGCCACAGGTTAGCGACATAAAGTGCGAATAAAGGTTCAGCGGAACATTTTCTTCAACAACTAAAGCCCTTATTATCCCCGCAGAGCCTCCAAAGGAAGTAAAGACTACAAGCCCCTAAGGAAGTTCCTTGCCCACTTATTGGCATATACCTTGATTATGTTTCATGTCTGCGAATCATATTTATGTTCGACCCCCTTCTCTGTTGGCGAATCGACTTCAGCTCATGTACTTATTTCCTTAAGGCCGTTTGAAAAGTATTTGTTCTTTAAAGATCTTCGGCTCCTTTTGAAGAGGAGAAATGGTGAAAGCTAATAATAACTTTTTTGCCATAACTTACTTGGAAAAGGGAAACTCATGTTTTTTCCTTAATCAGTTATTTGCCTCCTTCTGCTACTAGTGATTCAATTCCAAAGATGGAGGAAGTGTTACCCAGCGTTGAAGTGAAGTTCCTTGTCCCAACGTCCTTCGTCCTATTGGGAGGGCCCATTACTTTGGCAAAGAAGGCCCTACCTCAGACATTCAATCAACCGGTTTAGACAAAATGAGGGCAAGTCATCATGTATCAAACTAGGGTATCGTCTCTTGGGCTTTTGAATGGCTACTGCCTAATGCGTCATTTGACCTCAGTCATTTCAGGCAAAAGGATCCGTTCTTGGACTTCGGTTAGGGCAAACCCTTGTTCATCTTGAGTTCTGCTGGACTTTCCAACTATATCTTGAATATCCTTCACCCTTGCCAACTTGTTTCGACGATCCCTTGTAGCAACCATTGTTCCATAATTACACTCGATCACGTCCTAATTAATTTGCGTAGAGTTCTTTCATCAACATATTATCTTCATACTCAAGGCCAAGATCTTTGGCAATCACTGTTCACAGATTATATTCATTTACCCGCAACATTCCACCCTCTCCTCTCTTTTCACAGTAATATATAGATCAAACATTTCAATTTTCGAGTAAATAAAAAATCAATCCAATATATGTAGAAACTTAACCCTTATTTTCTCTCTATATTTGTGAAATCATCGATATCCAATAGAGTATGCAATTACTGAAACGATTACAACTGCGGATTCATGTATGGATAATTCGTAAAATAAGATACCAGATATAAATTCTTAAGATCCTCATATTCGCTATCACTTCGCAAAGCAATCTTGTTTTCTGATCATATGTCCGAGTTTGTTTCAAGAATCCATTCACTCATAATTTCATTATCATCCTCAAACATCGGACTAATTTCGCACTTGTTTCCCTCAAACTTAAATTGAAAACCTTGCATTCTTAATTGTTCCAGACTTGGTATATTTTTGTCAATGTCTAGAACGTAAAATACGTGTGTGTATCGATCCCAAAAGATTTCTTAATCTTGTTAAATTGAGGGCAAGATGATTACGACAATGAGTATTAATTAACATACCATATTTCGGACCATAACCCTTGATCCGTTCTAGATGCTATGTGTTCATCAGCATGATCTGTAACAGATTATTAGCCTTGAATTCCCATGTTAATTGCTTGACGATCAATAGTGTCGCCTCGTCTTATTCCTTGAGTTTGCATTATTAGATCAAATCCCAGGCTCTCTACGCTTGTTATAACCACCGTTCTTTCTATTTTTGATTCTGCAAGTTCTTTCCATCTTCTTCGTAATTGTGTGAGAGTGAAATGAATTCGTGAAATGTATACGGCTCTGATACCAGTTTATTTGATATCAAGAACACAATTACACAAACACAATGATGATTTGAATGATAAAAAGAAAATTGGATTAATCGAATTTATTAGATCAATCTTGGTGATTAACACGGATTACATAATAGTTTATATAACTATATGAACATAAAAATTGCATGTAACTACCAACCTATAACCATTGCAACGATTAAGAATGAGCCGGTTAACAGTCATCAAAATAATTAACGTGTTAACGCTGTAAATGTGTTACCCGACATTATTGTTTTGTCTAACATGTAATAAATAAAATAATAAATACAAATATAACCCTAATAATGTTTATATTAATCTAATATTAACAACACTCTCAAAGCCGTTCATAAAAAATATGCACACTCATGAAAGACCTGATATGATTAACCTCATGTCACCTTGAAAAATGTACTTGTGACTTATCAAATCAACCAATAAGTAAAACTTGGTGTCAGTGCAATCTATTGCTTAGATGTTAGAAGGACAACTATTGTTGTTGCAATAACATAAAGGCTAGGTCGATTAAGATGAAAGGCATGAGCGTGGCAAAGTACGTGTGCATCTGCCTACGTAAACTCATTCCATGTCGCGAGAAGTTAATATATAATTTTTTTAGTTCTCGGTTTTATGAGTACTCTTAATTCCAAGTATGCGCACCGGCCACTTAAGTTCAGTAATTATTTAAAGCTTTAGAGATGTTTTGTTTAATCAGCTGATTAGTAAAATCTAGAAATGTAGGTTACTATTTTTATGCTAACATGAAAAGTTTCTACTTATAATAACTAATTATGCATCTTTGGATGGTATGATTAACACACAGCATGCTAAGTAACTATTAACTGAAGGCCTCGGGAACGATTAAACGAACAATACTAAGTAAGTAATAACAATTATAATGAACGAATCTTGTATTATTAATTGAAACTAAAAACGGTTTGATTTACAATGGTGGTGGCCGGAGGTATTTATACCCTTGCCGGCAGTTACATTTTACCGTCACGACGGTTCGTACATACGACACGATGTTTCGTTTATATTCTTATTAATTACAATAATATACACAAACTTCTACTAATTACACTGTGTACCCTAACTTTTTAACTGAACTTTCTAACAAAGTTTATCTATTCTATAATAACTAACGAAATCTTTAACGAGATCGATGATTAACCAACATTAACTAATAGGATAACTATAAATTAGTAGTGTTAATCTAGATTTGCTAAGGATGTTCTTGACTAATATTTCTTTGTTTAATTTATAAGCGAGTCTCGTCTTCATTATGTTATTCTTTCTTGTTGCAGTTCTTTCTTGCGGGAATATGCAAGTATGGGTCATCTTGCATGTATGATCATCGCTTACCGTCGCCATTACTTAATTTCTCGCTGCATTTCAACGCCCTGGGATTTCCAAAACGATGGGTAACTTACTGCTTCATATGTCTTTTTGAAATACAACTTATTAAAGTCGAAGAACACATATTGTAAACATATGATTACTAGATTCATGGGCGTATTAAATTCTATTAATTTTCTTCTTAACCAGGGACAGCCGGATTGCTATTTGTACATGCGTACCGGAGTTTGTGGTTACGGAACAGCCTGTCGATTTCACCACCCCGAGCCTGTATTGTATTATCCTTATCAAGGGTATGGTCCATATGTTGGTGGTGAAGCTGTTCAGTATCAAAACGGATACACACGAATTGATAATGGTTGGAATCAACGTGTAACGTTTATAAGCATCAGGGAGCCGGCAGTACCTCTCAACGACATTGGCCTGCCATTGAGGCCAGTATGTTTCTAAATCCTTTGTAGCTTCTTAAATTTGATTTGCATGTGATTTATCCCAAAATCATTATACTTTGCACATAAAATAGGGGTGTGCGTGGTGCGGTTCGGTGCAGTTTTTGACTAAAACCGAACCAAAAAACCCTTTCGGTTTGATGATTTTTTAAAACTATTCGGTTTCGGTTTTTTCGGTTTTCAGTTTTTGGTTTTTGGGTTCGGTTCGGTTTTAGATGCGGTTTTTTCGGTTTGCTAATCAGAGAACTTTTTGGGAAAAAACCCAAGATATTGAAATTGAGCATGATATTTTTTAAAAAAAAACTGATGATTAATAGAATATCGAATATTTGGACTTCAAATATTAAAAGCTAATAAAAGATACATTTAAAATCAAAATTCAAAATCTAACATAGTTCTATTAGTTATTAACCATATCTAGTAAACCAAATACATTTGTTACTAACCATATGTTAAAATTAAAACTAAACAAATTGTCATCGGTAGATTTTGCTTTAATGGTTAGGGATTTACGGTTAAGCTATTATGGTTATTTCAATTTTTGATTATTTCGGTTAGGTTCGGTTTTTGTAAAATTTTTAAACCAAACTGCTGGTTTCTAATACGGTTTGGTTTTTTCGGTCGGTTTTTTTGGTTTTTTCGGTTTCGATTCGGTTATTTCGATTTTGTGCACACCCCTAACATAAAATACAAAAAACTTACCATAGTGTACGTGTATGTTTCTTGGTGTCACAGGAGAAGAACCTATGCCGCAACTATGAAGGTACCGGTCGTTGCAGATACGGGCGTGGATGTAAGTTTAATCATCCCATGAAGCAACCTTAAAGGCGAAAAGTATCATCGACATGCAGCCAGGAACTAAATAATTTCGAGAATAAGTTTAAGTTCTATTGTAGAGCTTTTGTCATGGATATTTCTTATAACTGTTAATGTTGATTATGTTTGATATATGGATCATGGTTGTCGTTGATTCTCGGTAAAGCCGAACGGATATTATAACTGATATTGAATTATGGATTATGGCTGTGTATCTATTGATGTCATTTTTAGTTTTTTATGTTATAGTTTCAATTAGGTGTGTGTATGTCAAAGAGTAACAGATTACTAAAACAAACAGGTGATGAGATTATGAATTTCCAGTTGGAATAACTCGGCCGACGATGTTTTAAGTTAAAGGCCAAAGATTGCTGCTTGTTCTTCGTCCTCCGTTAATTAATTTTCTTGTTGCCTGTTTTCCTGCCACTTTATTGTAAACGTTTTCTAGAAATGGAAGTTATATCTCATGTTTACAGTAATTAACCAAAATTATTTAAATGATATAAGACGTTCGAAGATACTGTGTTATGCGCTCTACACAAATGCAAAAAAGATTGTTGTCGGGCGAACCAGACACTCCAAAAGAAACCAATGTAACAAAATCACTGCAATAGGATTTAAACTAATTTTCGATGTACTTGTTCTATTCTTGGTTGTTGAGGACGTGTTTTTTGTCATGTTTTTCGTATGTTTGTATTTGTTCTTTTTACATTATCTGTTCTTCCATTGCGATTGCGGTGAAGAGAAGTATTCAGTAATTCTGTGTTTGAGTATTATTAGGAATTAGAGTTCGAGTAGGAAATAAGTTAAGGAAAGTATAAATAATAGATGGTGTAGGTCATTGTATTTCTTAGCAAGTTCTTGTTTTCGGGATTGATATATTAATAAGAAAGAATCATGGTGAGTTACCACAAAGTATTGTGTTGCCGTCTCCAATTAATTTCGAAGGTAACTCTCACTGATGTCCTACCGTCGAGACTGGTATGTATTCAAATTCTTTATGGCTTACAAACTTTGATTTACATGTTCTTGTTTCTTTATATCTTGTGCATCTGCCCATAGTCATTGTACAATCTGGATACGAAATACTTAAAAGAAGCTGACTTAGCTTATATTTCATCGAGTGTAGGAAAAATAGTGTGTCGTTGCAAGTTCGTCATGGTTGCAAATATTATCATTCACCGAAAAGTACTATGAAATAGGATGAATTGAGACGGTATTTTGTAAATACGTAATTATCTTGAATAGATTAACCATTTTTTTATTTTCCGATCGCCTGAGAAAAGTATAAATGATAAAAATTATTTCCCCGACAACCAAGAATAGATTGAGAACTATCGCGAAAAGTTAAATCATATTCTACCCATAGTTATTAAAAGCGTGCGCTTTTAGCGCTTAAGCGCATTTAAGCGTCAGGCGCATTAAATGCGAGTTGCATGCCTAGATATTTAAAGCGCAGTAACTGTTCCCAGCATTCCCATGTGTATTAAATATCATTTAAACAACCTTTTCCTATTTTCTAGGAGTACCTAAAACTCCACTATACCATAATTAATTATATAGGACACAAAATCATCAAGAAACTAAGAAATTATAGGTTAGTTTCGTTCTTAATTTCCTATTTTCGAATTTCTTTCCTTTATTCTGCATTTTATGTTCTTTATTTCTTATAATCTTATGTAACTTTAATATTCGATTCAGCAAATGGTTTCTTCTCAGGTTGATGATGATTAAGTTGTTTTAGTTTTTGGTTTTTCTATGTTTTGGTTTTTGGTTTTTCTAATTATTATGATGTACTTGGTACTACTTCATGTTTTGGATTTTGGTTGTTTTATAAACTATTGGAAGAATAAATGTATACTTTCTTATTAAGATGCTCTATTTTAGTTAAAATTTTGTTTTTTAATGTGCGTTTTTTTTAAATCGGGCGCTTTTTTTGCGCTTATCGCATTTGATAACTATGATTCTACCGCTTTTGTTAGGAGAGTGAAGAAACACGGATCCAATCCCCGAGTATGGGTCCTGGATCCAATGAGTCCACAGGGTAAGATACGATAATTACTACCAATGATATGAGTGTGACTTCCCAAAGTCCAATGACTGGAACCTGCAAAACAGACACCGTGAGTCTCGTTACAGGAAGGACAAGAGAGGGGGTCTTCCTGTAACCACCCTCCGGCGTGAGAATCAGTAACGTTCGTAAATGGAGAAAGTACTGAAGTAAACAGACTAAGTGTAGTCAGAATGCCAGTGAGTGAATGAATACCTCATACCGTTTGACAAGGTATTTATAGCCGAAGGATGTAGGAAGGTGATTGGGCCAGCTATCCTCTTCCAGAAGATCTTTGATAACTGCCTGGACGCGTGTCCTCTTGTGATAGGTTGAGCTATACGTCCCATGTGCATGGGTATAACAACCTGGACACGCGTCGCCCAATGATAGGATGGATTGCACCTTGGCCATGTGCACGGTTGTAACAAACTGGCCAGGTGTCCTTTATTTATTGGCTGTTCAGTCATGTATTCCCCAAGTAAGAATCATGAACCTTCTTCTAGAGAGTATTTGAGTGATGACAGCTGTCCCGCTGGCATTGCCTTCCGGATGTTTAGGCGGACAGATATCCTATCCTGCTGATGACTTTTGAGGATGCCAGGATGCTTCCGCGTGTGTTGTGAGGACGTTCCTCCTCATTCGTGATATGCGGGTGGTCCATGTGTTCCGCGGGTGGTTTACAAGAGGATTCTCTGTGACCCGCGGGGGTACTTAAGGGTATTTGGGTCTTTTTGGGTACCCTACCTCTACAAGTCCCCCCAGTCCAGTGTTTCTTTCGTGTGAAATCTTTTATGCGGGTGAAATTCTGGACTTAATGCGTGTTGGGGATTTTTATTGTTCAAAAATTAGGTAGAAAATATCTTCTGATGGTGTGGATAATCATGAAAAAGGACAAGTTGACCACTCGCAGGTGTGTGAACAGGTGATGGAACGTTTTTTACGGCTGTCACTATACCCGACTGTACAACTTTTTCTCTTTTGCGAATTTCCCGCGTGACATGGCAGTCACTGGTTACTGTTCATATCTCATCGCATTAATTGCGATGGGTATAAATAAGGAGAGATTCCTTTCTTAAGAAGTTTTATCACTCTTTTCCTCTGATTATCTTCTTATTCTCTCTCTGATAAAGTATCAAATCTTTCTTATATGTCTTCCTTAAATCTTCCTAAAATGTCGAATGTTCATACTGAAGTTGATGAGATAGAAATTGCATGGGACTACTCAGAATATGAAAAGTTACTGGAAACGTATGGTATTCCACCCGAGTGGGAACCAGAGTTTCCTTCTATCGGTTCTATAGCCAGTTTCCCACCGCCTCGAAAAATGGCTTTGTATGCCGATTATTTTGTTCATGGGAACTTTCGTTTACCCATAACGAGATTCCTTCAGAAGGTGTTAGCTGCCTATGGAATCCATTTATCTCAATTGCATCCTCGTGCTATGATGCGAATTCTTCATTATGAATTCGTATGCATAGCACGTGACATGGTGCCACATATTGATCGATTTCCAGTTTTTTACCGTCTTGCCATTCGTGATGGTTGGTATACGTGTCAGGGGTTCTCTGACCGAAGCATCGGATATGAAGTTGAAAAGGTATCTAAAGATTGGTGGAATAAGTTCTTTTGGATTTCTGAGGACGTGGTGCTGTTAAACATGGTTCGCCGTCCGGTGAATTCTGCCCTTCCGGACATTGTTACCGCTAACCATGAAGGTCAAGAATGGTATCGTGTACTTACGATGGAACCAACACCAATGCGGGTACTGCCAGAAGAAGCCCTGGTGTGGGAAGGCATGAGTCGCTTATGGGCCTTAGAATTTATGGAGCCTATTTTTGTTGACTTATATGAACGTAAGTTATTCTTACTGTTTTTTCTTCTTTCTTTTCTTTTTTTTTTTGCGATGTATTCTATAATTAAATTTTTTATCTCCTCAGGTCGGGGTTCGATGTTTAATGCCCTTTTTGAAGATAGGGGTTGTGTCCGACATGGCATCCGGGATGCCAGTGGCATGCCTACTCTCGAGAAAACTAAGTCTCGCTTCCTTTTTCCAAAGAAGGTGCGGGCTGAACCCATAGTCTCGAACGCCACCTTTGAGACAGGTGCGTATGTTCTAAACCCTCATCCGCTTTTTGCTATTACTTCTGACGGGACGATCGCCACTTTATTGTCGAGTGACGATGACGGCAATAGTTCTGACTTCTTGATCTCCCAAGGAGAGAGGGAATCTGATGATGACATACCTGAACCTTCTTCTGTCTCCCATTTGTTGGCAGAATTAGAGAAAAAGAGAGCTTTTATGGCTTCTCAAGCAGGACAAGCGGGTGTCGAGATTGCGGATGTTGAGGCGGGACCTTCGAAGAAGAAACGAAAAATTCGTCGTCCTAAGAAGCCACAATATAGCCTTGCTGACCGTATTGACACTGTTGAAGGTACATACTAATCTTTTTAAGTACTATATTTTCATAAGATGTGTAGCTAAAAAAAGCTTTTGTGTTTGTAGACCCACTGATCTTTAGTGAAGATGTCTCTGAGAAGTTGCCTACACCAACTCCTCAAACTGAACAGCAACCATCTCCTTCTCCAGAGAAGAATGTGGAGGATAAGCCTCCGACTCCTCCTAGCAATATTAACACGGAGGATCAACCATCCTCACCTTTGGTAGAGGAGAGAGTGCCAACCCCTCCGATTGATACTGCCACTATAGAGGGGGCTAACATCCAGTTTGAGACTGATGATCGTTTTAACTATCTGAGGCTGGGGGTGGTAATGGTAGTCAGCAGGACAATCCTGCTGTTAATGAGGAGGGTTACAGGACTGAGGAGTCTCCTCCTCAACAACTTTTTTCAACCCCAACTCGCCTTAAACCTTCGGGTTCTCGTTACTATGGGGATACGGGCTTGGGTGATACACATGAATTGTTTGTCCCTCCATGGGGGATTACTAACGAGTCACGGTTTTCCCATCCTAGAACTTGTATGGATTTCGTTGAACATTGTATGCCACCCGCTGAGATGGCAGTTCAACGAGACCTTTCCCGCCATGACCTACATACCAACGTGGCTTACCACCTGGCTAATGCTTTAGCTGGTAGCCAAGAAGTCCTAAGTGAATGGCGTACCTTAGGCGGGAAGGTGAGAGAGGCCCGGCGGGCCGCTGAGGCTGCCAAGAAAGAAGCTGAGGAGCAACGCATTGCTGCCCAAACTGCTAAATGGAAGCAGATCGATGCGGAGAATGCCCTTAAAAGTGAACAAGATCGTAATGTTGTTGCTGCTCGCCGATGGAAGGAAGCTTGTGAGAAACAAAATTCCTTTCTTGAAGCTGCACGGGCGAAGACCCAAAAGGAAAAAGATGACTTAGCCCGCGCTCAAGAAGCTAATTCTTCCTTGGAAGATCAAGTGGCCCTTCAAGGTGCACGTATCCATGATCTCGAGGCGGAGCTAAAGTTGCAGAAGGAGCGAGCCGAACTTAAAGACCAGAGCGCTGCTGAAATTCAGACTGCCTATGACTCTCTTCTTCGAGCTCATGAGGAAGCTATCGCGGAATCGAAGGAATTCCAAGCGCGGGCAGAGCGTGCAGAGCAGGACCGTCAATGGTTCCTTACTCGGGGAGTTGATGCTGTAAGTTAATCTTTTATCGTTTATTATTTCGCTCTTATTCTTTGATATTGGGAACTTATGTTTTTGTCTCAACAGGTCGTCCGCCATATTAAAGGAAGTAAGGAGCTGAATGATAGCTTTGCTAATGTGATGGCTGCCTCTTCTTCGCTAGGGCGTGTGGCGGGCTTCCATGAAGGAGTGAGTTATACTCGAAGCAACCGCACATTTCAATACCATCCGCTATATGGTGTAAACGTCAAACAAGATCGTGCGGACCGGGTCAAGGAGCATGACACTTTAGTTTTTCCTTTACAAGATGCGCTTCCGGAGTTTGCTTCTGTATACGACGACGTGCAACTTTTGAAGAGTTACCTTGGGGAGGAATCTGAGGATGATTCTTCAGAAGATACTTCGCAGAAGGCTCCGGAAGATCCATCAGGCTCGAACCCTTAGGATATTCTTAGATTTTTATCACTTGTAGTTTTTCTTTCTCGTTTTGTAAGTATCTTTTGAATAATTAATGAGAAAACCTCTTTGAATTTTGTGGACATTCAACTGTTTGGAGAAAATATCTCTAAAAGATATTTTTGAAATTTACAGCTTTTTTGAAATGTTTAAACGTTTGGATAACTATGATGACGTGGCGGAGAGAGAAACTCTTTGAGGACAACTGACAAGACGTGGAGAACGCCAGTGACAGCCTGTTTGCATTATCTTGAAATTCCCGCCTGACGTGTCAACCATCTGGCGGTCCGCGGTTTCTCTCTCCTCTGTCACTTTATGAATCGCATTAATTGCGATGGGTATAAATATAACCCTTGCGATTTCCACTTAATCTTTATCTCTTTCAGATTTCTCCCAAACACTTGAAACTTTTATGCAACTTTCTGAGATTCCTTAATTTTCTTGAAACTGAAATGGCTAAAGAGAAGAAGAATACTCCCACCATCAACGACGTTGTCGTCTGTCTTAAAGAATAAGATTATAATGACGTTGTTAATGTTTACGGATTAACGACGGAGTGGAAACCGAAACGTCCTGCTAGTGGTTCTATTGCCACTAGTCCTCCTCCGAATAAAATGGCTGTCTACGTGGACCATTTTACCACGGGGAACTTCCGGGTTCCGATTACCAAATTTGTCGGATCGATCTTAACAACTTATGGGATTCATCTATCCCAGATCCATCCGTTTGGGATGTTGAGAATTCGACATTTCGAATTTTGTTGCCAAACTCATAACCTAGAACCGACTGTTGGCATTGTTGCCGTTTTTTATAAGATGACCTTTCGTGATGGATGGTACAGTTTTGCCTCCATCGAGAAGAGGATTATAGGAACGGAATGGCTCCGTAGCCTTCATGGCTGGAAGCCAAATTTTTTCTGGATTCATGAGGACGTTATTCCGTTCAAGATGACGAAACGTAAGGCGGACGCTCCCATGCCCGTAGTTATTGCCAGTGCTCATGAAGATCAGGCGTGGTATAAAACATTGGTCTCCACGCCAACTCCTCTACGCCCAATTCATGAAGGGGCGATGGTGTGTGCAAAGATGAGCCGCCTGTGGCCGTTTCCAAGTCTGGAACCGTACTACGAGGGGACCAACAAGAGTAAGTTTGTTGTTATCTCTTTTTTGTCATTAAGTATTTTCTAACTTTGTTTTCTTGCTTTATGTAGGTGAAGGTTCCGCCTTTAATACTTAGTTGGATCGCGAGGGGGGAATGATGGTGTGACGCCCAATCGATAAGAGGGATGCGCCTTTCCTTGAGCGCACCCATCATAATTTTATATTCCCCACAGCTTTCCGCCCGGAACCTAAAGTTTCCGAGGCGATGTATGCCAAAGGTGAGGCATATGTTAAAGATTGTATCCAGAAAGGTGAGGGCATTTTGAAACCCAAACCTATGACTGCTATTACTTCCAGCGGAGTGATTGTGCTCTTCTCGTCTAGCGAGGAGTCATCACTTTGTGAAGAAGCTTGTTCAACTAATGTTAATAGAGCTGTGGACTCATCTGCAGGTCTCACTCGCCAGAGGGCTGCGTCTAGCCAAACGGCGGATCAAGATGATGCTACAATTGAAGCATAAGGTAAAAGACCTGCGTCTGATGACGTCACTGCTGAGGGTGATCGTCAAGCGAGTGAGGCGGGTGTCTCCAAAGCGGCTGGAAAACGCAAGGTTAATCTAGTCAAGGTTGTCTCAAAGAAGAAGAAATCTAAAAAGACAAACCCTGCTGCTTTGGGAGCTCGTTTGGATCAACTCGACGCTGACGATCCTTCGTTAGGTAAGCTAAATCTTTATTATTGTGAATTAGAATGTGTCTAACTCATTTGTTGATGTTTTTCAGTGAACCTGGATAACCTCTCTGAAGGTATTTCCGGTTTGAAGGATTCTCCTGTTCGTCCACCACCACCGCCCCCTAATACTGCCAAGGACCCGGTAGTTGTGGCGGATGATTCGCCTTTGAAGGATAAGGGGGTCGACCCGACTGATCATGCCAAGGTGTCGTCCTCTTATAATGTTTACCGTTTCAGGGATCAAGGGGGTATAAGCACGTTCCCTATGCTTCCCAAACTTCCCCTACTCCTGAAGAGGAAGACCCTACCCCGCATCAACCTAATTGGACCCTACGTCGGGATTCGACATTCCGTGACGTGGACACATGTTATGAATTTCTGCGGGAGAGTCTACCGCATGGTGAAAAGGAAAGACGTCGCCTCAGTGTCCGCCAGGAGTTGCTGAACTCCCATACTTACTATGTGGCAAATTCTATTTCCACTACCCATGAGATAACCAGAGATTGGCTGGCAATGAATGAAGAATGGGACGAATTGGCGGCACTGCTTCCAATGCCAAAGAAGAAGCTCTTAGGACTATTAATGAAGCTAGGGAAGCCAACCAGGCCCTGGAGGCGGAGAAGGTTGCCCGATCTGCTGCCGAGGAAGCCAAGATTACTCTCCAAAAGCAACTGGATGAACAATCCAAGATGATGGCTGACCAGACCAGGTTGCTGGAAACCCTGCAGGCTGAGTCAGCAGCCAAGGACAAGCGATTGGCTGATCTTAATGTCAGAAATCGTGATCAAGCCCTAGACTGCACCAAACACAAGATGGAGCTTGTTCAGGCCAAGGCGGATCAAAAATGGCTATTGGCGGAAGCTATTCCCAAGGTATGTATTTTATTCTAGCCACAAATAATCTTAGTGTTTAGAGTTATTTATGCGTGATGATTTTGACAGGTCATTGCTGATGTCCGAGCTAGTGATGAGCTTGGGAATTGTGTTGCTATCCTCCTCAAAGCTTCTAAACAGGTCGGTCGCCAACTAGGCTTCCAAGAAGGTTATCAGTTTGGATTAAACTCCAAGCTTCCTGAGGAGTATGTTTTGGCTGGCAAAGATACCGTTGCCATCCTCAAACAGAAATCAAAGGACTTTGATTCTTTGAAATTTTCTTTGACGGAGCAGATATCCGAGCTTGCTGATAAGGAAGATAGCATCCAGCAGCTAAAGACTCTTCTTGAACTTGATAAAGAAAACGAAGAAGAAGAAGAAGAAGAAGAAGATGACGAACATGCTGATGATGCGGGAGGCGAGGGTGCGGAGCATAATGATGCTGCACCATGAATTTTTCTGTTCTTGTAACTTGATCTTTTTTATTTGTTTGTAATCCCATTTGTGTAAATAATGAAGGTTTTATTTTGTATCCGGTACACTTTGTTTATTTGTCATAATATAAGTGTTTTGTAGAATCTTCTTTGTATACCAATAAAGGATTACATAATAATACGAGTCTCATATGACTGAAAAGAAAATTTTCATAACTGAGGCGTAAGCCGATTTACAAGAAATGAAATTACAAAAGTTCTTAACAGCTAGTTAGGCACACAGGCCAAAAGAAAGACCAACTAAATGTAACATTTTCTCAGTTGGGCCCCATTCCAGGTTCTAGGGATCTCTGCCCCGTCCAACCTTTCAAGTTTGTAGGTACCTTTGGATAGAACTTTCTGGATTCTATAAGGTCCTTCCCAGGTAGGAGCCAACTTGCCCGAAGGCTCTTGCCCGGAGGCTTCATTATTGCGGAAGACAAAATCTCCCGCATCGAATTCACAACTTTGAACCCGCGAGTTATAATATTTTTGCAACTGTCGTTTATAATTATGCTCACGGATTGATGCTAGTTCTCTCCTTTCTTTAAGGAGGTTAAGGTTCATCCGGAGTTCATGATCGTTATCTTCGATCATGAGAACTCTAGCGGATGGGATTCCGATTTCGGCTGGAATCATGGCCTCTGTGCCATAAGTCAAATTAAAGGGGGTTTCAAAATTACTGGAATTTTTCTGAGTGCGGAAAGCCCATAGTACATGGGGCAATTCGTCCACCCAACCCGTCCTTTTAGTCCCTAGTCTGGCCTTGATTCCTTCTTTGATGGTCTGATAATTCGTTCAACTTGACCATTCGCTTGCGGGTGAGCTACAGAGGTGAAGGTTTGAGAAATGTGTAATTCTTTTAGCCATTCTTGTAACCCACTGTCCGCGAATTGTGTTCCGTTGTCACTAACGAGCTCTAGGGGGAGTCCGAAACGACATATGATGAATTCCCACAAGAATTTTTTAACACTCGCTGCTGTTATAGAAGCAACTGGTTTGGCCTCCACCGATTTTGTAAAGTAGTCGATGGCTACTATTAAGAATTTGACCCGTCCAGGGGCTTCAGGGAAAGGTCCCATGATATCAATAGCCCATTTTTGGAATTGCCAGGCTGAAGTGACTGGAACTAACTCGTTCTTTGGTCGTAGCGTGTTAGGGGCATGCCTTTGGCAAGAATCCCACTTTCTGATTTCATTTACAGCATCCAAGTGCATCCCCGACCAATAATATCCGGCATTCATTAACTTCGCCAGGACCATTCGCGGGCCAGCGTGAAGACCACAAATGCCTTCATGAACCTCTCTGATTAGGTAGTTCGGTCCTCAGCATCCACACATCGTAGTAGTGGTCCGAGGAAGGAACGTCGATACAAGACACCGTCAAGTATTTGATAGTTCAAGGCTTTGTGCTTTATCTTCCGGGCCGCTGTTTTTCCCTCTGGAAGTACTCCGGACGACAGGTATGCTGTAATCGGTGTCATCCAGGATTCCACTCCCATTTGGATCACTAAAACCTGATGTTGCGGGACAGACGGGCGGTCTAATATTTCGATGTGGATGTCTTTGGCAAAGTGTTCGAAGTTTGTTGAAGCCAATTTACTGAGGGCATCCGCTGATCTGTTCTCACTTCTCTTTATATGAATGACTTTGCAAGAAGAGAATTGGAGCATCAGATCTTTCGCTTGTGACACATATGAAACCATGATATCATTTTTTGCTTCGTATGTGCCGTTGATCTGTCCCGCAATCAACATGGAATCCACTCGGGCTTCCAAATGCTTAACCCAAAGCTTTTTAGCTATCCTCAAGCCTGCCAAAAAAAGCTTCATATTCTGCCTCATTGTTGGTACTTTTGAAGTCCAACTTTATGGCATATGTAAACTCATGGCCTTCGGGATTGACTAACCTAAGGCCTGCGCCACATCCCTCACTGCTTGAAGCTCCATCCGTAAATAAGGACCAAATTTGTCCTGATTCCGGGGGTGCTTGGGGTTGTTGCTCAATCAAACATTCTTTTTCTTTGTGATGCGGGACCTCTGTCACGAAGTCCGCCAACACTTGCCCTTTGATTGCTGGCCTAGGTTTGTATTCTATTGCGTGTTCACCTAGTTCGATGGCCCATTTGGCCAATCGCCCAGACAATTCTGGTGGCTTGCTGAGAACCTTTTTGAGCTTGTATCCAGTTAAGACATTGATGGGGTGCCCTTGAAAGTACCTGCGGAGGCGTCGTGCAGCGTAGATCAGTGCCAAAACAAGTTTTTCTAGCATGAAATATCTTGTTTCTGGGTCTGATAGTGTTCTGCTGACGTAGTAGATTGGTGTTTGAACATTCTTGCGATCTGTCAGAAGGACAGCCCCGATAGCAATGTCTGAGCCGATAGGTATAACGTTAAAGGTTCTCCCGCTTGGGGTGCTGTTAACGTGGGAAGTTCCATCAAACATTTTTTAGCCTCCAAAAAAGCTTTTTCGGCCTCCGCGATCCACTTAAATTGTGCTTTCTTGAGACAATTTCTTAAAGTTGAAATGAAAGGATGAGACTTGGCTGCATGATTCGCCAAAAAACGATTCAAGGCAACCAGTCGACCATTTAATGTCTGAACTTCTTTGAGGGAAGATGGGGAAGGCATGCGGGCTATAGCTTGAACTTTATCTGGATTAGCTTTGAAGCCCGCATCCGTGACAATCACTCCCAAAAACTTTCCTTCTTCCATTCCAAATGAGCATTTGGCCGGATTCAGCTTCATGTTGATACTTTTCAAGGTTTCGAACGTCTCTTCAATATCTATCAACATCTGGTCTTCCTCAACACTTTTTATTACGAGATCATCCATATACACTTCTAAATTTCGGCCAATTTGATCTTTGAACGCTATGTCCATCAATCGTTGATACGTGGCTCCCGCATTTTTCAGTCTGAAAGGCATCATTTTGTAAAAAAAGTGCCTTGATCGGTACGAAATGCTGTTTTGTCCTCATCGCATGCTGCCATGCGGATCTGATGGTAGCCCTTGTAGGCATCCAGGAAGCATTTGAATTTGAATGGTGCCACAGCATCAACCTTGAGATCTATTTCGGGTAAGGGATAACAATCTTTGGGACATGCTTTATTTAGATCTTTGAAATCAATGCACATCCGCCATGACCCATTGCTTTTGGGAACCATAACTGGATTAGCAACCCAGGTCTGATAACGAATTGGGCGGATGATTCCAGCTTGTAAGAGGTCCTGGACTTGCTCATTCATTGCTTTTGTTTGTTCCGGACCCATCTTACGTTGTTTCTGAACAATTGGCGTAAACAACGGGTTTACCCTTAACTTGTGTCCGCAATGTTCCTCGGAACACCGGTCATATCCGCGGGTTGCCATGCAAAAACATCAATATTCTTTGATAATAACTGTTTCAAGAAGGTCCGCACTATCTCGGAAATAGCAGGTCCTATTGTTACAGTTTGATCAGGAAATTTTTTGTTCAAAACCCATTTCTCTGGTTCAGTCTTCACAGTTTGTTTTGGAATTTTGCTTGGTTTTGAGCTCTCGGTTGCAAAGCAGTGCCGATTAACATAAATTATTGCTATGTCAGTGCAAGTTGGAACTCCTACTGCACCGTGTGCTGTGGACGGATGAGCATTAAAGTCACCAATCGCTTCTCATCCAAGAATAATGTCATGTTTTGATGTTGTTGGCAGAACCAAAAACTCGACTTCCTCAGTCCTAGAGTGAATTCCGTCACTTAAGGTGACTGGGAATGAAATTACACCCCGCGGATGCATTATTTCCCCTCCGAACCCCGATACTGGAGCGTGGATGGGGTTTAATCTTTCCTTATCTTCCTCGTCAAGCTGTTCAAAACATTGTTCATACATAATGTCGGAAGTACTACCGGTGTCGAAGAAGACGTATTGGGAACGGTAGTGTCCGAATTGGGCAGTGATGATCAAGGGGTTTTTGTTATTCGGGCCCCCCTTGATACGAGGAAAGATCACTGGCTCATTCTTCCAGTCCTCATCATCAGACTCCTTCCTCTTTTTCCTTGTATCGTACCCGCCTTGTATCATATGGACGTTTAAATCTCTGACTTGCTTTTTACTCGGGCCTTGGATATCCCGTGCGGGAGCTTTACCATTGTCAGGTTTTCCACCTTTTACCAAGTGTCCAAGTTTTCCAGACTTTACAGCTGCTTCAATTTCATTTTTTAATGTTCTGCATTCATTCGTATTATGACCAATGTCATCATGATACGAACAACGCTTTTTCGGGTCAAGGAATGATCTTCTTATCAGTGGCTGTGGTTTTTTAAAATTCACGTTCTCCGTGGTGAGAATTTCGGCAGGAGACTTTGAAAGGGGAGTCCAGTTATTGGGACCTCGGTTCGAGGGTCCCACTTTGTTTTTGTTGCCTATGAGGGATCGTGCATCAAATGATTTTGATGCTTCCGCACTTGGCTGAAGCCTTGACCAGATAGGGCCTTTCGCCTGTCTATTAGGTCTTGGAGTTTGAAACTCGACTTTGAATTTTTGCTTCGGGTTACCATTTCTCAATGTTTTCTCAGTGTTAGCATACACCATTGTCGCAGTCATGAGATCGTCCCACTCTTTTGGCATTCCATCTCTGCCAGTAAGTGTGCGGACTAAATCATCACATCTGATGTTTTTGCGGAAGGCGCCCCGAAGCATGTCTTTACTAATTCCATCGATGTTCAGGCTCTCATCATTGGACTTGGTGATAAAATCTTCTATAGACTCGTTATCGCGACGAACGACATCTAAAATTTCTGATTGGTCTCGAGTATGTTTCTTCTGCTGACTGAACTGCTGAGAAAATTTTTTCACCAAATCGTCCCAACTGGAAATTTCACCATCAGGCAACTTTTCAAACCACTCTCTTGCTGCCCCTGTTAGTGTCAATGCGAACATATGACACCAATAGGGAAGCGTCCAACCACTAACACCACCTACCGCCACAAAGTTCTGGAGATGATCGCTTGGATCAGTCATACCATTGTATTTACCTACTGATGTAGGTATTTTAGCATTAACAGGAAAGGGTTCTGTGGCAATGCTCGCTATAAATTTTGATTTTTCGGCAAAAGCCGCGAGGCGATATGGTTTGGTAAAGTCTCGTTCAGCATTGCTATGGTACTCGGTGTGGCGGACGGTGTCATGCGGACGACTACTTCTCGCCTGGGAACTCATCCTACTATCCCCGGTATACATATTGTAATCTCCCAGGTGGTAAGATGAATCGTAACTATCAAACTCGTCCAAATAAGATGGTATCCGCATGTCTATGCGAGGACGAGGGCGTAGCCTTGGTAACTCACCAAACTCCGGCTCCGCCTGTTGGTTGTAACGAATTTGACTTCCTCGCACTATTGGTGGAGAGGAAGGAGATCCTCTAGGGGATTCCTCATAATCCAAAGTGCGAGCGTGAAATCTTTCATTACGTTTTCTTCGCTCGTATTCAACCACCAAATTTTGTTGTTGCATGCGGAGCCACTCTTCAGGAGTTAATGCTCCTCTGGATCTAGAATTACGTTGGTGAGATCTCGCGATGTCAGAATCGCCTGAATCATTTTCCAGATCCAATTATGGCCGTTTCCGGCGAGTCTCATCCGTAATTCGTTTTTGACCCAAATTAGAACCTTCCGGTGCCAAGGCACGTCCCATGTTTATGGGAGTGGGATCGGTTGGTGCTGTAACATTTTCTAGGGAAACCCCCCCCCCCCCCCCAAGTGTTACCTCAGTGATTCGTGACCCCGGAGCAGTGACACGTTCAAGAGCACGGCCACCCGGAGTCGTGATACGTGCAAAAACACTAATACCCGGAGGTGCTTCTGTGTTAGTTACACGTGAATCGGGTGCAGCAGTTCCCATCGGCCCTTCAGGAAGTTTACTCATATCAAACGAACCAAAAACCGACAGAGACAAAATTATGCAGTTCTAACACCAACACGGATGGCGCCAATGAAGAAACACGGATTCAATCCCCGAGTATGGGTCCTGGATCCAATGAGTCCACAGGGTAAGATACGATAATTACTACCAATGATATGAGTGTGACTTCACAAAGTCCAATGACCGGAACCTGCAAAACAGACACCGCGAGTCTCATTACAGGAAGGACAAGAGGGGGGTCTTCCTGTAACCACCATCCGGCGTGAGAATCAGTAACGTTCGTAAATGGAGAAAATACTGAAGTAAACAGACTAAGTGTAGTCAGAATGCCAGTGAGTGAATGAATACCTCATACCGTTTGACAAGGTATTTATAGCCGAAGGATGTAGAAAGGTGATTGGGCCATCTGTCCTCTTCCAAAAGATCTTTGATAACTGCCTGGACGCGTGTCCTCTTGTGATAGGTTGAGCTATACGTCCCATGTGCATGGGTATAACAACCTGGACACGCGTCGCCCAATGATAGGATAGATTGCACCTTGGCCATGTGCACGGTTGTAACAAACTGGCCAGATGTCCTTTATTTATTGGTTGTTCAGTCACGTATTCCCCAAGTAAGAATCATGAACCTTCTTCTAGAGAGTATTTGAGTGATGACAGCTGTCCCGCTGGCATTGCCTTCCGGATGTTTAGGCGGACAGATATCCTATCCTGCGGATGACTTTTGAGGATGCCAGGATGCTTCCGCGTGTGTTATGAGGACGTTCCTCCTCATTCGTGATATGCGGGTGGTCCATGTGTTCCGCGGGTGGTTTACAAGAGGATTCTCTGTGACCCGCGGGTGGTACTTAATGGTATTTGGGTCTTTTTAGTACCATACCTCTACAGACGGTTTCATATAGCAATTTTTATATCTAACTGATAGATTTTATCATAAGTACTATCTATACCGGTGGTCATTATGATGATGTCTACTGCTTTTTCGTATATGTTGAATTCCTTGACTACACGAGGAATGCTCAACACATTATGTTCGTGTTCATGTGTTTTCGGATATAATGCATCAAACTTGCTCAAATAGTTGAATAAGGTGAACTGTGTCTGTTCATATTTAAATTTTAATAAATATTTCTAATACGATGCGGCATGCCAAAGTTACGCAATACTAACAATTCTTAATATTACCCAAAAACCAGATTATATGTTTGTTTGAACATATAATCTTTGTTATAACTAGTTTGATTGAACTTTCATTATATGTTTTGAGACTAATAGGCCACTGTATATCTTGAAATTTTGTCAGTTTAGCCATTTTGTTTTACAAGTTTTGCAGGTTTACAAGCTTGCCAGTTTGTATACTTACAATATTTCGTGTTGACAAGATTGCGAGTTTTTGGGTTTTACAAGTTTACATGTTTACATGTTGCCAAGTTTAGTTATTCAGATTTCTCTATTTTAAGTTTGATAGATTTATAAGATTATTTGTTAGTGGAGTTGACAAGTGTGTTATGTTTATACTTTTCAATTGGACTCGTACCCGAGCATACAGGTACCAATACCATTACCGGCATTGATTTTCAATATCGTATTACTGTTACGATAGTGCTCTGATATTGTTATGACATTGTTCTAACATCGTTACCAACACCGTTAACTAAGGTTAGTTCAATGGGTATTTTTCATATGGTGCATACTGCTCTATTCCTAAGTTCATGTTTCTGATTTTCAATTCTACTATCACTGTTGTTTTTGCTATCCGCTCATAAGGTAATATACCTAGACGTACTTCGTTACTTTCTTATAGACAATGTTATCAAGGCTACACAAGAGGGTTATGAAGAGTATTAGGGAAACTGGGAAAGTGATAATACTTTAAATGTAACGGTAAGTCATTAAGACTATATAATTCAAATACTTACGCAATGTTCGGTAATACTAACACATTAGCATATCTATGTTGTGATGTTTACAACGCATAAAATGACAACATTTTGATGATTTCTCAAATTGGAATCATGGTGTTGGCATTGTCACTTTGATAAAGATATGTGCAATTCCATAACTAGACATCATCAATGTATGACTCCTACACTAGGATTATACTATAGACAAGTGGGTAGCAATGGGCAATCATGTCATTTGAGTTTATATAGATTCTTAACACTCCTAACTCTCAACTGCAAATCCAACCAAAACATTTCATATACTCTACGCCACCAACACTCGAACCTTTCCATCAAATCTATGCCATGAAGTTGTCACTATTAGTATCGGTATGGTTCTTGGTGTGTTTTCAAGTCGGAGCAATAACGGATTCACCGATTCTTATCAATCTTCAACAAATCCAACCCTTAGACTACATTCTTGTAACAGGTGATGCTTAAATTTCAAAACTTGTTATATAACTTATATGCGGTATTCACTAAATCATCAAAATGGTTTTCGTAGGATGCAGCAGTGACTGCGATATATCTTGTTGCTACTGTGATATCAAGAAACAACCACCTATTTGCTTACAATGTTGTGAGGATGAAGAACCTTAAACTGCGGTTTAGCATCTAAAAAAACAAAAGTTTCTAAATATTCATTTTTCAAGCAAGAAGCTATTCATTGTGTTGATTATTCTAAAAATTTAACACATACAGAAGACATAAAGATGAGGATACAAATGTGATTAATGATACGATTGTTTACCTCTTATTAGTCGATGCTTAGTATTAACTTTTAACACCTATGAAGAAACGATAATGGCAAAACAACATTGATAAAGCCGAGCCAAGGGCAAAATGGTAATTCTACACGCCACTTCAAAACTTTTTTGTGAGACCAAGAAAAACCGTAGCAGATGATATTTGCACTTTAAGGTCTGCAACATCAAGATCGTGACCGCCTTCTACCAGACCCCACTTATCCACCTGCAAAAGATTTTTAATAAAAATAAAATCAGATTATATTTATCTGTAACATGTCTAAATGAAACACAAACCTGCATATCTTCTTCAAGTCTAATTAACTCAATCGCTTCCTCAATTTGAAGTCTCCCGCGAAATAATGCAATTGAAATTACTAACGAGTGTGATGCGGATGCAAGTGCATCAATGGCTGCGAGTTCATTATCATTCATCTTCTTAAGAACGTTTTCAATGGCAGTTACAAGGCCGTCTTCTTGCTTCCCGCCAAAAAAGCTGGAATATACAACGGGCTTAAAACCAAACTCTGATTCTACCCATTTAAGCAGAGGATCAATCTTCTTCACTTGCAATTCTACAAATTCAAATATTCTAAAAGTTAATATTAAAAAACTTAATGAGTTTATGTAATGTGCTGCATACCATGGACGCCACTCGTCAGAACATTATCATCAGGAGCGCGACAAAAGACCAAATCTTGATTAAACCTTGACATTAAATTATCAATAATCTTTGGACGAGTGAGGGGAACTCTCTCCAAAGCCGTACATGCAAGTTTCATTAAAGGCATTGTAAATGGCCTGATTCCATCTGCAAGCTACAACCAACAAAAAAACCAACTGATTGTGAATTGAACTATCATCTGAACATGCAAAGAGCTAGCATTTTAGGGTTAAGCGAGTCACTTCTTAACTTAAAGTAAGATTTTGGATCTAACATATGCTCGTATTTGTATGATAATCGCGAAATTTGAAGCAAGGAGGGGATTTTACAAGTGTAACTCATGAAATACAACAATCAAGCAAAACTATGATCATTTAACGGCATAGAATGATGAATATAGTAATCAATTTGAGAGAGGATCTAGTTATGGCCAATTTTGTCCAAAGCCCTTCGGGCGAGCGCCTAGGCCTTTGGGCGAGGCACAGGGAAAATACCTTGCTGCCATCCAGGCGACCCGGCAGGTGGCAACCTCTGGGTAAGATTCCAACCAAATTTGGTCAGATTCTGGTAAGATTCCGGCCAATTGCTGAGTATTTTGGTATAATTCTACAAATTCCAGGCAAATTGGTGTAAACATCCAATAATGGCATTGAACCATTGTAGACTATCCCTATATAAGCCTATAAAAAAACCCCCAAAAATCATATGTTTATTATAAACAAGCCGAGCCAAGCCCGAGCTTGACTAGGCTCGAGCTCGGCTCATTTTGACTTACGAGAGCTCCAGCTCGGCTTGTGACTTGATTTTTTCAAGCCCAGGCTTAGCTTGTTTACTATTTATTAATTGATTTATATACTTTTAAGTCCTACTTATATATATTTTGTAAAAGAACCTTAAACGGGCCTAAGCTTGGCTTGAGTAGTACCTTAAATGAACCAAAGCTCGGCTGTGTAGTGTGAAATTATCACATAGAACTAAAGAAGTCTAAAAGAGAAATAACTTATAAATACACAATACTCGTTAAGGCTCGACGAGCCTAAACAAGCTCCCCATGCAATGCTTGAGTTCAAGCTCAATAACTAAACGAGCTTTATTTGAGGCTCGAGCTCAAAAAAGCTCAGATCATTTGGAGTCTTTATCTATCCGAGCCCAAGTAGCTCGCGAGCGGCTCGGTTATAATGGCAAAATTAAGATCATTCAACAACAGAGGATGATAAACTCAGTAATCAATTCAAGAGATGGTCTAATTAGGGCTCATATGTGCATGATAATCACAAGATTTAAATTTTTAAGTAAGCAGAGAAATTTGTCATTTTACAGGTGTAACTCATGAAATACAACAACAATAAAGCAAAATTAAGTAATTAATAAAATTATATACAATTTTATCCATTTTATATATATTTTAAGAAAAACCTTAAGCGAGCCTAAGCTCGGCCCAACCTCGTGTAGTACCTTAAAGTCTTAAACGAGCCAACGCTCTTCTAGACCTCGTCTGTGTAGTGTAAAACTATCACTTAGAAGTCCAAAAGAGAGAACACTTAAAAGATACACAATATTCGTTAAGGCTCGACGAGCCTAAACAAGCTTCCAATGCATTGCTCGAGCTCAGACTCAATAACTAAACGAGCTTTATTGAAGCTCGAGCTCAAAAAATCTCAGCTTGTTTCAATCTGTTTATCGATCCGATTGTCATTTTACAGGTATAATTCATGAAATACAACATTAATCAAGCAAAAATTAGGATCATTCAACAACAGATAATAATAATAATAATAATAATAATAATAATAAATTCAGTAATCAATTTAAGAAATGATCTAACTAGAGCTCCTATGTGCATTTTAAGGCTATATTTAAATTAACCAAAACTAAGTAAAATGAAGCAATAAACTAAAATTAGGAGAAACGTGAATTGAACTAAAAATCCAAAAGAGATAAAACTTAAAAAAATACACAAAGCTCAATAACTAAACAAGCTTAATTTGAGACTCGACCTCAAAAAAAGTCAGCTCACTTCCAGCTTTTTATCGATCCGAGTATATGCTATGCGCAATAATTGCAAGATGTAAACTAATTCATTCAACCACAAATAATAACAACAATAACAATAATAATAATAATAATAATAACGATAAAATCAGTAATCAATCAATTTAAGAAATGATCTAACTAGGGCTCCTATGTGCATTCCAATGACTATATTCAAATTAACCAAAACTAAGTAAAACTAAACGAGCTTAATTTGAGACTCGAGCTCAAAAAAACTCAGCTCGTTTCGAGCTTTTTATCAATCCGAGTTCAAATAAATTCAGTAATCAATCAACTCATAGGGCTCCTATGTGCAGTCTAAGGCTATATTCAAATTAACCGAAACTAAGTAAAATGAATCAATAAAATTAGGAGAAACGTGAACTGAACCTGATAATCCCACTCGGCCGCGATCGCGTAGGCGAGCGGGAGAGTCGGACACTTAAGAGGCCTTTTGGAAGGCGTCTTAAGTGTCCGGTAATCAAGCATAACGGACCAGCCAACTCCGTCGTCAGCAGGTCTGGTAGTAACTTGCTTATAAAACCTCTTGCCGACAATTGAACCAGTCATGAATGACATAGGCATGGTGACTGACGTGGACGGTGCAGGTTTACGTGCCTTGATGTATATGTCATCATCTCCGGTGGTGGTGACGTCATTCTGATCGGAAGAGAAGGTGAAGGAGGATGACGTGGCGGTGGCGGTGGCGGTGGTAGATAAGGATCGGATTATTGGATAGTTATTAGGGTTTATGGAATTGAGGGTTTTCCTGATAATAGCAGTCGCCATAGATGCAAATGATGGAAGAATTGTAAGAAGTTTTATGTTTGTTTGTTAGATAAATGGACGAACACCAACGTGAACGGAGCTCCCGTTTGTTTAATTATGTTTGTGTGCGTTCGGTAATCTGTTCACAAACATTCGTTCATGTTTGTTTGTATACGATATTCTTTAATTTACTATCTCTAACATAAAATAAGAAATTAATATTCTCACATCGATTTGCATTGTTCGCATTTTCTTTCTCGTTCCTATTAATGAATACATTGATCTCGATCTCTAGGCTCCGCCGATTTTATTTGGGTTCGTGAACACATTCATTTCCTTAATGAACAAACACGAACATAAATTCCCATTTGGTAAACGTTCATGAACAAATTATTTCCTTAAACAACGAACATAAATTAGGCATTGTTCGTGTTCATTTGGTTTGTTTACAGCCCTACAAATCAGAATGGCGCAGGAGAAATATGGTTAGCAGTGGCTTCTGGATTTGAATGTTATTATGGACTAAAGAGTGTGTATGGTTCTATTCGGTTCGGTTAATAGCCTCAACCAAATTAATCAATTGGTTTTCGGTTATCCGTTCGGTTAATACCCAAAATCAAATTAGGGCTAAAAATTTTACTTATAAATACATGATTTATATGAATACATGAAATTGTAGTATACCGCCGACCATGTTGACTTTATGGGTGTCATGCCCGCTTCGTGGTGCCATTACACAAATGGTCTAAGAGCAAATGACCATTTTTTTTATAATGGTTTGGTTTGGTTTGGTTTTGTTTCTATTAACCAGGTTTTTAATTCATCACATGCATGTTTAATTATAGAGCTCTTCTTTTTTCTCTAACACGCATGAACAAGCGTGCAACCCCCGCCTTTTCTTTTTTGTCACATATCAGAGCCAATAGCAATGCATCGCTAAGGTTTTGTGGATGCTAGAATGAATATGGAAACTGAGTATTGGTTGTATTGCTCGAAGCAATAGTGAGTGTTTGGTTATGGTGGTCGAAGAAAGTAGGTTGCTAACTATGCAATGGTTTTCAAGATTATTTATGGTTGCTTGTTTCCCCGTAACTTAGAGATGGAAAAAAATGTAATGTGGTGGAGAAGGTTTTAATTTTATACTGATGAAAACGTAGTGATTGAGGGCGTTGGAACTTGTCGAAAATTATGAACCTTCAAAGAAAAATAAAAATGGAGATGGTGATGGACGAGGAAGAAGGAGGGGGGGGGGGGGTGTTCAGTTCTATATGTTTTCTTTATTTCAAAAGTACATTTATTTTATATAATAAAGGTATTTTATTCCTTTCATAAAAAGTTAGCACATAAAACTTTATATATGCATTTCAATAACTACTTGCGTTATGTTTGTGTGAATACTATAATATAAGTATTAATTATTAAACTCGTAAATTTTCAAATTTAGCAATTAAAAGCAAACAATAACACGACTTATACCCTTATACCGTATTCCTTCAATGACACGACTCGTGTCACATGCGTCTTCTGATAAACACGTACTTTCCAAATGTTAGTAACTCCATAAACAAATTATTTGCTAACCTATTTACAATAATTTTAAAACATTACTTTAATAGGATACGTTTAAATACCACTAAAATCATACCATATTGCATATACCACTCATACCATTTACCTTATATTCCTTCAATCGTATTTACATACAGACACGTCATCTGATTTCTTAAAAACGTCATTTCAAAGTGTTAGTAACTCCGTAAGTAAATTATTCGCTAACCCTTTTATAACAAAAACATTTATTACAAATTTGAAACATTACTTTAAATGCAATACATTTACATACCACTAACATCAATCATTATATCATTATTATCAATTTATAATATATTATATTGCATTATATATTATTACATTATATTAAAATTTAATTTACTTTACATTATTTTATTTTACTTTATTTTATTTCACATTTACTACAAGATGTACAAATCCACTCCAAGCAACTTAATTCACAACACAAAACTGACCAGGTTCATAATATTCAATGAACATAACAAACTAATTTATACATATTAAATCATAATAAAACTATATTAGAAAATAATACAAATCATTATAAAATATAAATTAAACAACAAAACATTAAAACCAAAACTTAAATAAACCCTTATAAAACGATCTTAAACCTCCAATATGTAAAAATATATATTTACAAGAATTTAAAATAAATAAAGTAATCAACCCACGTAAAACACTGAGATAAAACTAGTTATATTATATTACGTTATATTATATCATTTTATTTTCTTTCGCATTTAATACAAGATATACATCCACCCCAAGCAACTTAATTCCCAAAAATAAAAAAATGACCATGTTCATAAAATATTAAAGTTGGCGCTAAATGACATCACTTATACCACTTGAGCTCCCACTATGATAGTGCACATAAATACCAGGACATCCTGATATTTTGATCAACAGTTCAAGTTGCTAGTAGAGAATGGATTCATGGAACTCAACCGCGCTCAAGGCCTTGTCGAATGTCTTCGGATGGATCGCGTTTTGCGCCTGGTCCATCAGCTTCTATCCCCAAGTCATTTTAAACTTCAAGCGAAAAAGGCAACCATTATTATTATTATCATTATTATTATTCATCGTACGCAGTAAATCACAGCAATAGCACAACAAAGATATTATTATTATTATTATTATTATTATTATTATTATTAAACATGAGTTGATTTCAAGTTTTGACACCGAATTGGCGAATTGCAGCGTTGTGGGGCTGAATTTTGATTTTGTTGTGTTGAATTTGACGAAGCATTCGTCATATCTCATATACAATGCATCCGTGTTCTTTAGCTCAACGGTTCAACGACAGTATCATAAAAAATATGGATCCAATCAGGTTCTATTTGTTTCTTTAGTTAGTTGTTATTATGTAAATAGTTTGTTAAAGTTTGTTAAAGTTGGTTAGAGTTTGTTAGAAAGTTGTTTGCATATTATCAATGGCAGATGATACCAGTAGCTGCTAATGATGTTGCTTTCTCTACTCACGCGGTTCTGCTAACTGCATTTACGTTGTTTCAGATCGCCATTTATGAAGTAAGTATAATATAACCATCTTTATAGTTAATATAGGTGTAGGATCTTCATACACCATGCATCATGAATCTTCACACACCACTTTTCGCCTATATGGGCCGCAGGGCCGGCCCTGAGAATTCACGTACCCCGGCCAAGCTGAAAAAAATGTGCTCTTTTAAGTCTTAACGAACTAAATAATGTAAAGTTGTAAACGGTTATTTTTAAACGACGATTAAAGTTATAGCAATAAACATAACAATTAGCAAAATCATTATATTAATTGAGGTTATGACTTAAATAGATTATAAAGTTTTTGGGTATTATAAAATCACAGGCTTATAAAAGTTCGGGTATTCTAAATAATATATATATATATAATATTGGAATTTTTTTAAATTATCCGTGCCCCTGAAAAGCACGTGCCCCCGCTGGACACCCACATTGTCCACCCTCAAAGCCTCCCCTGACGAGCCGTATAGGACCTGAGTTGTGCCAGTTTGTATCAGGCTCTATACGAGCTGAAAAAAGCTGTATTTCCCCCTTTGTACACTTGTCAGCCATGTGTGGCCTATACGGCTCGTATAGGCCTGTACGAGTCAGCATGAAGGTGGTGTATGAATATCACATCCCTTAATATATCATGCTCTAGATGAAGATTAATCGTTTATTTTATAATTATGAAGCGTGGAAATCAAAAGGTCACGAAGATTACTATGGCCATAGTTTTAGCAGCGTGGTCGGCTGTTGCGATTTGTGTTTTTATAGCCATACCAAAACATTGGTGGTTGTGGCTCGTCTCGTGCTTTAGGTAATATTCATTATTCGACTACAAATTTGTTAGTTATGAGAATATGAATTATAATGACATAGTATATTTATTACAGCATGTTGCAGGTTTTCATGACCGTCATCAAGTATATACCGCAGGTAATTATGAACTTTAAAAGGAAGAGCACAACTGGATTCAGCATCGGTAACATATTGCTTGATTTACTCGGTGGGTTGACCAATTATGGTCAAATGGCGGTCCAATCTATCGACCAACGTATGTTATATTTTTTTTCAAAATTTTATATTATGTTAGCATGAATTATGAACCAAGATTATGTTTCGACATGTGGTGTAGATTCGGGGGTGAATTTCTATGGAAATATAGGCAAAACATTGCTTTCTTTGGTATGTATCATGTATACCTAAAACATATTATATCATGTTAACATTTTAAAAATCAAAAAAAAAAATAAAACTATATCATAAGTGTAACTGCTAATTCTATGTTTGCAGGCGTCTATATTATTCGACTTGGTGTTTATCGTGCAACATTATTTGTTATATCCTGGGAAGAAAGCCGAGAGATCTCCAAGTCTTGATCAAGTAAACCATGAGTCTAATGTTATATCGTCACATCATGTTTAACATCATTTTGTCGGTAAATCTTCTGTTATCTGTATACCATTATGTACTTGAATGCATACACATACATCCGTTAAACTAATAGACATATGTTTCTATATATATATATATGACAGTTTGGTACTTGTTTGAACTACAATGAACATGTAAATAAATATATATAGACATGTTTTCATGACTCATAATACTAGTCAGGCAAAGTTAGAGCTTTAAAACAAAAGTTTTAGTTTGAATAATTCTTAAACCGAGCTTTCTGGTGCACGATTTGTGGTTTCTTCTCGTTAAATTTCTCCTCGAGCTTCTGAAAATGAGTAATTAATATAATTAATAAATACTTAAATAGAAACTATTCGACACGAAAATGTATTAGTTTCTTGCCTGTTTTCTTCGTGCAGCTCGATCCTCTGTCCTCAACACGAAGGGAGACGATATAGTTGGAGATTCTAATTTGCTTTTGTAAGCAGTAAACGACTTCGAACTATTCAATAAAAGTTGTAGATTTTCAATAAATAATAGATAAAACATATAAATATTTATTCAAACTTACACTGCTGATAAAATGTGCCATTTCGGGCCAGTCGATTTCGTTCCAACAACTGTAGGATGAGCAGGTGTTTCAATCCTTCAAGATGCATAAAAAAACATCAAGATTATATTCCTTAATATATTATTAAAATTTTATAAAACATTTTTTACCTTCTATTTACTGAAAGGGTTGCTAAAGGCTGCTTATTATTATTTACCCCATTCACAAATGCCTATAACAAAACCAAATACAATCTTAAGCTGTCTAAATTAGAAAAATGACATAATAACCTATACGATAAAAATAAATAAATAAAGACAGATTACAAATTTTGTCCTTTAAACATACATGATTTACGAATCAGGTTTTTAAAAATATTTTACTTTCAGGCGGTGTCCTTTACATGCTATGTTTATATGATATTCGTCTTTTAAGCTAACTGTCATCCAATTCATCTGTTAAGTTGATGCACGTGAGTAACATGCAGACATGTTAAAGATATTTGGGTGTGATTGATCTGGTGGTTTATCGTGGTTTAAGAGAGAGAGGAGGGATAATTGACATGTTAAAAGACCAAAAAGCCCTCACATGTTACTCACGTGCATCATCTTAACGTAGGAATTGGATGAGAGTTAGCTTAAAGGACGAAAATCAAATAAACATAGCATGTAAAGGACACCGCCTAAAAGTAAACACTTTAAAGAACCTGATTTGTAAATCATGTATGTTTAAAGGACAAAATTTGTATTTCTGTCATAAATAAAAAATCACCTTAGCAGGGGTTTTCATAGACGTTACATCACGTTTAGGGGTTGAATAAACACTTGAAGTAGATTTTGTCATTTGGGTTTTTCGGCAAGATTCTTTTACAAAACTAGAATTCATTAACACCTTCAATGATTTTGGAGCCAAACTCCTTTTATCAATGTAACCGTTCGTTGTAACGTTTTTGGTTTTCAGAGTTGTAATATCGTCATTTCGGTGACACACAGTTTTCGACTGTAACACAGTAGAAAATTTAAATGTTACCAAATATGGTTAGCAATTTAGCATAACAAAATAAAATTAAAACAATTATAGTAATAAAAGTAGTACCTTTAACAAAGGTCTCTTCATTAGAGACACCTTAATATTATTAATATCTGCATCTACTATGTTATTTTTAAGTGACAAATCAGCAACCTTACTAGCAACTTGGTGAGCGTCAGCTGCAGCCGCCTTTTCTTGCTCTAGTAAGGCGGCTGCAGCGGCTTTTTGGGCTGCAAGTTTCTTGTAATAAGCATCAAAGAAAGCTTTCTTCTCAGCAACAGATCCAGGCTGAGTGTAACTCTTGGCTTCTTCAACATAACATTTTTTAGAAACATTTGACCATTTTTCACAGCCTAATGAATCTGACATCAACTTAATCTGAAAGATTGAAATATGAAAAAAAAAAAAAAAAGGTTTAGACTTTTGTACATTAATATCAAGTGAACGGTCATGTTCGCGGGTTGGCGGGTCCATTCCTACACGAACCCAAAATTTTGACACGAATCTGAAAATCATGTAAGACACATGAACCTAAGCACGACCCGTCTGACCCGAAAACTATTTATTTCTTATTGTTTTGACATATTAATATTTTAAATTCACATTTTAATGACTACACATAAAGTTTATATAAAACTACTACATTTTAATTTATAAAATATTATGCCAATTTCCGTTTTAGTTTTAAATTTTTACATAACACACCCAACCAATTTAATTTATTACATAAAACACATTTTTAAAAAATTAAAATAAAAAAATGGGTTAAACAGGTCAACCCAAGACGCCGTCAGATTGATCTAAACCCGACCCGTTTAGTCAAACGGGCTGACAAGTTCGACCAGAAACTGACCCAGACCTGCTAATTTCATGTCGTGTCAGAAATTCACTCCCCTAGAGGAAATAAAAAATATATGGTTTCGAGTTTTATGTGAAACTTGAACGCATTGAAGCATTTCATTGAATAGCGCTCAAGGTACATGAACATTAATGAACCCGAAAATCATGTAAGACACATGAACGTGAACACGACTCGTTGACCCGAAAAACTATTTATTTCTTATTGTTTTGACATATTAATACTTCAAATTCACATTTTAATAACAACAAATATAAAAGTTATAAAACTACTACATTTTAATGTATAAAATATTATGCCAATTTCCTTTTTAGTTATAATGTTTTTACATAACACACCCAACCAATTTAATTTATTACATAAAACACATTTTTTAAAATTAAAAAAAAAATGGGTTAAACAGGTCAACCCAAGAACCTGTCATGTTGATCCAAACCCGACCCGTTTAGTAATGTCGTGCCAGAAATTCAGACCCCTAGAGGAAATAAAAAAAATATACGGTTTCGAGTTATATGTGAATTTGAACACATTAGAGCATTTCAATATTTCATTGAATGGTGCTCAAGGTACATGAACATTAATGAGACTTACCTTATCGTCGGGTTGACGAGGTACGCGAGTGTCGTTGTAGGAGAAAGAACGTATGAGATAGGATGGTTGTCCCATGACTAGTACAAATGACAAAATGTACACAGTAGAAAACAAACAAACTAGAAGTAGTTAGTTTATATATATGGAAAAAGATATGGTTTTTGTCACAAGTTGGTTATATAAATTACTTTTGCTGCAATAATTTGAATTTCAAATGCAAATGGAAAAGGTTAAAGTAAGCGTTACAGAAAAAGTGCATGATGGTTCATTCTTTTTCATGCTGCAACTTTGGACCACTGCTTTAAAAAACTAAACAAATTAATTAATTGACTTTTGGTTTTATTTTATTTTATTAAGTGCTGAGGTACGTGGCACCATACTGGTTAGCTTGGTACCGGTACCATAATGCACTAATTCTGAAAACCTCAAAAGTGAGTCTTGAATTGGTACCGAAAATACCCGATACCATTTGCTCATCTTTTAGGGATGTAAGTTGACCGGACGTCCGTTTGACTGAAAATTCGTTTATATTCGTCTTTTTAATAAACGAACCGAACATGAACAAAAAAGTTTTGTTTGGTAAGCTTAACAGACTCACCTTTTCCATTTATGGGGGTGGGGGACGGTGTTCCTGTTTTCTCCCGAATCCAAACTACCCACTTTCTTTCCCGGATAACTGATTCCTAATCACTTTTGTAAGTTTTTTTTAACAACAAAAATATATTAACTAAAAATGTTACTTGTTAGAATTTATAAAAAAAGCTAACCAAACAACCAAATGACGGGAATACATGAAAGTAGAAGGTTTTGAAGCTACTCGGTTCAAGATATGTTACCCTTTTTATTTCTTTTTACAATTCAAATAAACTAAAAATGTAAAATAAAATTAAAATATTAGCTTCGTCTTCAAGTCGTTGGCTTTAAAATTGCTTTGTTTCTAACCTTCCAAATCACCCACTAAGTAGTAAAGAGAATTCCTTCCACGAGTGATTTCTTTTTCTTTATTAAATGATTTTGATCCATTTAGGTTTAGATTTTTTTTGTTTCCATTGTGTTCGGCCCAACTAATTGAAGCCAAGAGAACTGATTTCCAAGCCACAAATGCAACTCACAAAATGTAAAACGATGATGAGTTGTTTCAATATCTTTTGAATAAAGCAGACATATATAACAGTCACAGAACAACTAACCATTTATTCGAAAGGTTAGCCCCAGTCGATAATATGTTAAGAAAAAAACGGGCATTTAAAGATGTTTACCCCCCCCCCCCCCTTTTTGAAACACTTGGATTCCATTTAGTTTGCCACAAGAACTTGGCTATGTTATGAGCATTGTACCACGAAAAAGAAAATATTAAAAACGATAACTAATAATAATTCACACCATCAAGATAATATAAAGTAAAATGTAATATGTCTTGTTATTTGAATATCTTTTACAAAATTATAATAATGTATTAATCATCATTTTTTTCTGGCATATGTCAACATAAAATATATATTAAAAAGAAAACAAGAACACAAAAACATGAAAAAATAATTATTTGAGATGATTTTGTGTAGATTATAAGATCTCAAAGTAGATACCAAAGTATATGTTCCAAATTTATTGAATTATGAGCATGGATTTTATTCTTCTTTAAATCCAAATAGCTAGGTTGAAAAATATTCGGGCACATGCATAAATATGTGAGTGAATAAGCGACAAAATTTGTGGGCTGTGTGAGCATGGATCTTGGTTTTTGTTTAATCATTTAAGCATCTTTTTCTTTCTATCATAATATTTTATTTAACCAATTAATAAACTACGGCATTGAGTTCAAGTCTCAAATATGATAAAAAAAAAAGGCTTCATGTTATGACATAGGTGTTTTTCATCTTTGATGGGTTTTCTACTGAGGGTGACTTTATGGTACTCGGGTAACGGAGATGAGCGAAAGAGCTAGTGGCATGTCAGTGATTCAAATTAGTCGTTCAAAAAAATATATTATTTTTATTTTAATTTTTGTTATTGTTAGATTATGATATAAATACTCGAGAACCTTATATTCAGGGTAGGCCCTAAGTTTTTAAGTGCTCAATACGAGTACTTAAAAATAAACTTTGTATAATTTTTTTGATCCCTAAAATAGCCCAATATAACACATTATTAGGTCATATTTACAAGTCCATTACTTCCTTGCTACACTCAGACCCAATAACATTATTATTATTATTATTATTAAATTATTTAATGTTTAATGGATTTGCTCGAATATTTTGGACCCAGTTTAAGAACTCTATATATATACATAAATTTATTCTTAAAATATTCTAGGCCCTCATCGAGACCACGCCATAGACGTCAGGCCGTATGAAGGTTGGGTCAGCCCTGCTTATTTTATATGCAACATATACATAAATGCAGTATAAGTGTGTAACATATAACATACTTACCCATCCGTGTTGTCTACGCATATCGGCCCTTGTTTATAGTAACTTTATATATAGACATACTAAATAGGACGCACGGGTTCATCGTAGTACGCGTCAATTTTCTTTCAAATACGATCTTTTTGTCACGAAGCGTGTCATTTGGTTATAGTCTTATGTTATTAATGTGTCCTATAAACTTATTTAATAACTACATAAAAAAATGGTCCGACATATGTTGAAGGCGGACAAAAGGTGGTCTCAAGACCTTAAGATATGGGCACTTTTACCTCAAATTACGAAACCATATGCAAATGTCTTTTGGACCATACCATGTCCTATTTGATAAACAACATTGTTCCAAGGAGATGTTTGTTTTTTTCCTAAACAATAAAATAACTCACGTTTAATGTTTCTAGATACATAGACAGTTATTGTTGAGACCGTCATTCATTGATCTACCATAGCGTTTATACGTCAAGTCATTAACCCACTCTAACCCGTGACGGATCTTGAACACATAATATTGGTGAGCCTGAGGAATTTGAAAAATAATTTGTATGTCCGGACACAATACATATAATTCTTTTTATTATATTTTGAGAAAAATTACACTACCGAGCGCAAAAGTTGGGTGGGGGCGCGGCCCACACTAAGATCCACCTTTGCCCCTAACTAGGGGTATTCAAGGTCAGGTTCCTTTGGTTTTAACGAAACTCTAGACCAAAAAGTTAACAACTTTGTAAAATTAGAAACCAGACTGGTTAGATTGGTCGGGGCGGCTAGGCAGACTAAGGGGTTGGCTTTTGTGGTTTGACGGGTTGAACACTTGAACTATTATTATTTTCTTAAAACTGTTAGTTTGTAATACGATTTTAAAATGATAAAGATAATTTATGAATATAAGATAATATAAAAAAGATAATAAAGGTAAAATGTCAGTTCAGTTTATACGACTGATTCGAAGTCCTAAACCATTAATAAAACTATAAACTATTAAGACGAACGTTCGAACAAACTGTCAAACCGATCGACTTACTTTAGCTTGTGTGGTTCAAAGAGTTTTAATTGTTTATAAACACCTAACCCTAAAGTCATCATCAACCTCTTCTAATGATTGATCCATCGACCTACACTATCATTGTCAAAGCATACTCAACACAAGCTATTTCCTCTTCCACATGCTCCACCATTAGGTATATTCTTTCTTTATTTTTCTAAACAATTTCTTATTATGTTATTTTTTTACCATAATCATATATATTCCAGCTTTTGTTTTTCTTATTATTTGAGAGAGTATAGTTTTCATTATTGTGATAAATTAGTTGTTTATAATGATAGTTACATAAGTCGTTGGGCGCTGTCGGGTCGGTTGACTATAGAGTTGCAAGTATTTAGCCTAGACTTGGAAGTGCTCACACATGATAAATTATAAAGAAATTAATTTTCTGGAAATTATATATGCGTCAAGTATTATAAGTTTACTAATATTTATAACAAAATACATTATATTTAATATTAATCAAACAAACACATGTTCAAAATTGTCTAAATTCCAGTAATCCCCGAGTAGCTCCGAGTAATTGTTGAGCGGTTCTGAGTTGACAACTGGTTAGATCCCAGTAATCGTCGAGTAGCTATGAATTAACTGCCTAGATTCGAGTCTAAGAAATATAGGTTGAGTTGAAGAAAGGTTCCCAAAAAGATGCCAATCGATCGAGTTTTACAACACTAATCATAATACTATAAAATAAATTTATATGAACGACCCACGAATAAAGTATGGTTACCCAGAGTAATCCAATGGAAAAATGCAACCTTAGACACCCTCGATCATATACATCGCTAGGTAGCTCAATATCATTTTTTTGTTCCGTTAAACCCATCGCCCGAAAGCCCACTAAAATACACCCAATTAAGATCGAATCCAGACTTGAAACCTTACAATCTCCGCCCCAAATCTTTACTTACTGTATTATACTGAAATCATTGTGAATATAAAAAAGCTTATAATCTATTATTTACGTGGAGTATATATATATATATAATATTATAATTAGGATGTTTGGTCCCGCCAATTAAGCAACCTTCCACAGCCCAGCCCATGTGCCTTGACGCTTATCAAAAAACAAAATATATATATAAAGGACAACTTACATCCTTTGAATATTTTAATTTAAGTTAGGTACCCAAACTTTTATATTTTAATTACATTAACCTTCAAGACTAGTATTTATCTACCAACATCCACACCTTTCTATCACAAAAAAAAACATAGCAAACAAAAGACACCATCAAAATATCAAACCAAACATGATGATCATGAAGTTTAGGTCGAAATTGTCTAAAACTTTTTCCAAGTTAAGTTGCGGCAAGGCGAAGAATAACGTTAGCGAATGCAACAAAGTTAGTCCACAAAGTTGTGACATGACCATGGATGTTGAAGTCAAATGGGAATTGCGACCCGGTGGAATGCTAGTTCAAATGAGAGAGATTGGAGAGAAAGGCGTTAAAGAAGAAGTTATGACAGTTAGAGTCGTAACTGGTTCGCGATGGCATGATGTATCCATTCACCCTACTTCTACTTTTGGTATGTCATCAATCACCATATCGAGTTTTATATATTTGTGCGAATAAAAAGTAATAATTGTGATTGATCATGAGGTTTATTCAATGTTTTAAAAATCTGTATTTTATTTGTACCGGATTGGACTAAAAAATGATACAACCGGTTGAATCGGGTTATACAGAGAGGTTCAACGGTTGAATAGTTTACCTTATAATTTCCTATAAATACTACTTCAATCCAAAATAACCCAAAAGTAAATGATTTCATAACAAAAAATAATCAAAAAGTTAATCCATATTAAAAAAATAATACAAAAGCACTCAACTTAAAAAAAATAGTCCTAAAGTTTACACGTTTGATAATGTTAATTGTTGGGTTAAAAGTAATTTTGAAAAAATATGGGCCACAAATATAAAAGATTTCTCTGAATTAAAACCGGTTTGCCGGTAAAAACCGGTATTTTAGAAAAAAAAAAACGCCAGTATGATATTCTAGCAAACCGGCCAAAAATACGAGTCTGTCATGCGAAATCCGGTTAACCACTTCAACTGGTTTTTAAAACACTGGGTTTATTAGTTGATTATTTAAGATAGTGTACGTCTTTTCTTCATTAATTTTAATCACCTTGATCATTTGTATAGGTGAACTGAAAATGATATGATCAATGGTGACCGGGTTGGAGCCAAAAGAGCAAAGACTATTGTTCAAAGGGGAAGAGAGAGAAGACGAGGATTATCTACACATGGTCGGGGTTAGAGACAAAGACAAGGTGTTAATGTTTCAGGATCCGGCCACAAAGGAGAAGAAACTTGCCACGAGTACGATAATAGCTTCTTATCGTACGATTATTGTATAACTAATAATAGTTATATGGCCTTGAATGATAAGACTACTCTTAAAAGTCTTAATTTGGCTGCTTAACTAAAAGATTTGAGATACTATATATTGATTGACTAGTGTTATGTTTCATATTACTTAGCCATTAATCCTAGAGACTTTGTATGCTACCTTTCTAGATTTGAGGTGTTTAAAGCCAAGAACCCAAGACTATGTACATATTTTATTTTTATGATGTACAAGTGTATTATGTTGTTTTCTATTATCTAACGGGTTGAAGTTTTATTTTTTGTTTGTTTTATATATTTTTGGTTGAACAAAATAAGTCAAGGTACATTAAAATTAGTTTTTTTATGTCATTAAACGTATGCACATTTTTTTCAAATAATCTTAATTGGCATATTTATGTAACAACTTATAATAGTTATTACATCTAATTAATATTCATAAACATTATTAATATTTGAATAGTTATTTCTTTTTGTTGAATAAACGTATAGTTTATTTAGATCATATAAAATTGGCATGGAAAACGAAAGTCATAGACTTTGCGGGTTAAGAATCCAGTATTTAGTTTGGACTTACTGAAAGTTTGATCGGGTATTTTATTACAACCAAATAAGATCTCAAACCGAATAACCCGAAAACATAAACAAAAAAAATCCTAAACATAGGGTGATACACCTTGAAACTTAAGTAGTCCTAAGTCAAAGAACAAGACCAAAGAAAAGATGTATATAGCAGCCAGAAATGAAAAAACCCTTTTTATAAACTAATGGGCATTTTTATTAAAAAAATAGTATTAAAAAATGGTCGGTTATGATAATAATAATAATAATACGGGATTTTTGCAAGATTGTTGGTTGGGCGATGGTTTGGGTCGTGTGTAGGGATCTAAGGGCTGGGATGAAGATGACTTAGTTAAACGAACTTATTAAGTTGTTTCGGAGATTTTGAGTTCTGTGATGAGCCGAATAAGTGGATTTGGGTTATAGATCTTGAGTTTTGAGTTTCGGAGATTGTTGCTAATGTTGTTACCAAAACATGTTTGATACGTTAACTTCTTGTCCCTCACTTCACGACTTTATTAGTGTCGTGTATCCATCCATTAACCTAATTCATTATCAAGTATCAACTAGTTAAGCATAGTGATATTGATATTCATTTTGTTTAGGAAAAGGTGGTAATGACTCATATTCACGTTTTCCATGTTCGATCAACCTCACAATACGTTAACATCTCCTTCAAGGGTTTGCCATTCTCTCTTTGTATTAAATTTAGCAACGTTTTGAATGTTTGTCTTCCTCCTGTTCAGTTTGCACCGGTGTAATAAATATTGTGATTTGTATTGTGTTTATTAGACTATCCATAATGCAAGGTGCCCTTATCATGTGCGATTCTCACCTGTTCAATGTCACATTAGTTGCCCAACCTCAAAAGTCATCCTTCGCAATAGACCATTATCATGTGGGTCTCATCTCTATCTACTCACAAACATCATTTTTTCCCTTTTTTAAGCTCCTAGCTAAGGGTTTTCTTCATTCTCTCTCATCCATGTCATCAATACACATTATCATGAGCATGTAGGGTAGGGATGAGCAAAATCGGGACCGGTACCGAATCGGTACCAAAGTTTTAAGTTTCGGATCGGTACGGTACCGGTATTTTCCGATATTTTACCTCCGGTACCGGTATAATCCCGGTACCGTCCTGGTACCAAACCGAATATTCTTGGTACCGGTACCGGTACCAAGAATTAGGGATTTTCGGGATCAGGACCGGTCGGTACCAGTCCGGTACCATGCTCATCCCTAATATAGGGCTTCCTTTTTATTCCCTATTGAAGATAGTCTTAGGCCCATCAGCCAGTTAGAATAGACTGTACATTTATTCACCTATGTTTCCTCAAATGGAAATTATTTTAAAAACTAACTGATTCTTTTATATCAACTGACAACACTTTATAAGCTGTGCCGCTATATACATTTTGAATTATAAAACCCAATCTTTTAGACTACATTCGCTGATATTGAAGTCATTATTGCCATTGTTTTGAAAATGTGAAGGATTGAATATTAATCAAAACCGTACCATAAAAACACACCACTAGAAATTACTTTAGTTTACAACACACCCTGTCGTACAAATGTTTTGAAAATTACAGCTTGCTACGCATTTATCACAAACATAGAAAAGCCTCAAATTCATTTGTCAATCATTTTCTACACATTTATTCATAAAAATATAAATTTAATGATATTACCTTTATTATCTTAATTTTTCAATACAAGATACACATATACACATATATATTGTTTAAGATAGGTAACCTACATACAGGTTCTAAATTCTTAATTTAAAGTCATTCATGAAAAATATCATATGTCCAATGCACTCAATTTCTTTTTACAAACCTTCCCTGCAAATTAACACAAGAAAATAAAAAAATGTTAAAAAATACATAAATAACATAAACCCGTGAAAAATGACACGTTACCTTAATACGAGGGCGTTTCTCGGCATTGAGTTTTCTTACTTCATAACGAATGGTTTTAGCAAATAAGCGGTTACGTCTTTTCTCCTTATACCTTTGTACACTCGCTTCTCTATTATGAATCATTGCACTCAACTCCCCCGTGTTCAATGCGTCATCTCCTCCGCTTACGCCATTATTCTCAATATGTGTCATTTCAGGAACTGTCCATGATCCGACATTACCGCCATTGTCTTGCTCGTCATGACCTATGCCCTATAGATTTGATAACAATGAGAAACACCATCTTAAATGTTTTTGAAACCAAAAACCAATAGTACTTGTAGGTAACTTAAAGGTGAATATTAGAGTAACAATTCAACTTTCTAAACTTGTGGGGTGAAATATTGCCAAGAATGAAAAGTTGATGGTGTCAATTGAACAAACTTAATTTATTATTCCCTCTGTTCCGCTTTAACTGTCTTGGTTTGAAAAACATAAAGTTTAATTTATATTGAATGATTACCTTTTCTGTTTACCAAATGACTATAATGCCCTTGAAAATTGGGTCCATCAATATTGTTTATTTATGCTAGTTGTGTGTGTTTAAGGGTAAAGTTGAAAATTGACTAATAAATTTTGAAAATTTATAACATGATAAATAAAAAAAGAAATACCAACATTTTTAATGAGACAATATACATATATTGTCAGACTCAAGGTAACAGGCCCATAACTGTTGAATTTGGTCCCTTTTGTAGCTCACATTTTTAGAGCCAGCACAAGAGGACAACATGTCAACATTTCACCTTGGACTTGTATATGATAGTATGATATTTCCACATATGAACATTAGTCGTTGGATAAAGATTCCAATAACAATGACAAAAAGTTTATTAAAAAGTTATCGCTTGTGCTAGACAATTGACTTTTAAAAGATTACGATAGTAAACCAGTCATGGTTGTAAAATCGAGCTCAGGCAATCAATTAATTCCCGATTAATTGCTAGTCGATACCTCACAGATTAGTCGTCAATTAATCGTTATTTGGTCAAATTTAAAACTTATATATAAAATTTGGTGTGTGTGTATTTGAAGATTAACATATAAATTTCAATCCAATTAAAACCCTTTTTAACACTGATTATTCGCTAGTTCCCACCGCAACATCCGGCCAACGTCTAACGAGTTTTACAACACCGAAGGCAGAAGGGTGTTTGACATTGGGGCTATACTTGAAAAACTTGCATCTAAATAATGGGGATGATTTATTTAACAAAATTAATTTTCACATATAAATTCTTTTAATAGAAATAAGTGAACGTATAAAGTAATAGGAAAAAGATTGGGTTTTGATTTTTACATAAATTTGTTATTTTCCATTTTTATAATGTATAAATATTCGTGGTCCATAATTGTACAAACTAAAAAAAAGTGAAAATAAAAGTCTAAAAAAGCCCACCGACAGCAATATCGAGACTAGGCCCATCCATTAAAGTGTAATAACGATCACCCTCGTGACAATTATACCCGGTGTTATACGTATCGTCGTATGGACTAGCGATTAATCAGAATAATATAAACTAGTCGGGATTAATTAGATTATAATTTATATTTAAATTTTCAAATATACATATATGATTTTCTATAAATGGAGATTAATCGACAAAAGGTCGGTGTGATAGAGACTAACGATTAATCGGGATTTTTACAATACTGATTGTACCGATACAAGGAAATTCTTGAAAAGTGTTTTTGAACAGACATATAACACGAAAATCAAAAAACTAAGCATTACACAAGTATGTATATATATAATAAAAATAAATTGCATAATTTGAATTCGAATTTCGGATCGAATTTAAAATCATAAACTCGTATTCGATTACTAAAATCGAGTTCAAACCGAATTGAATTCGAATGATTGAAATTTAATTCGAACCTTCAAAGTTGAATGCGATTCGAATAGAATTTCGTGTTTTTCAAGTTCGATTCGAATACTGAACATCCCTAGTTGATTGTACCGCATTATCCATATCTATATTTATATATGTAATAAAACACACTACTAAAAAAACACTTATTAAGTTAAGTCTTTACTTAATTTTGCTTTCTACTTTGAAGTCTTTTATATCTAATCCTATTTTGTTCAAAAATGACTAATTTTGCACAAGTTTCATATGGTATAAAACTGATTAAACTTTCAATAAAATAATCTATTTTCAATAGGATTAATGAGTAATGACCAAAATGGTTATTCTCCTAGTTTTTAAATTTATAGTTATTTACTTTTTTTTTCCTATGGTGTTTTAACTTGATAAACCACTAGGCCTACTAATCACTATATCCGAGTTCAAGCCCTAAGACTCATATGTCCATTATTAATTTGACGTTATAAAGATTCAAACTCATAACCTCCCCACAAGAAAAACCGTTTAACAAGACCACACGCCTCATATCATGTAATTCGACATGTAAACTACGCAAAGGAAGAAGTGATCTTACATTAACAGAAGACGGGAAAAAGAAGTCATCATCTTGAAGATCGGGTACGGTTTGTGGAGTATCCAGACCCGAATCACCACCACGAACATAAAGCGGACCCTTGTTAACCCACGACTTCATAATCTTCTCATAGTCAAGCTTCAACACCAACTTACTCCGATGATGATGACTAGGATAATTCGATGATCTTGTCGTCGATGACGATGACGACGACATCCCTTTGATCTCATTCTTCCTCTCCACCACTTCCGAATAATAAACCCATTTCTCTTTATTAGTATTATCATCATTATAAATATTACTATTATTATTATTAATATTATCGGTTTTATATTTGTTCCTCCTCATCGCTGTCCGTACAAGCTCCGCCTCCTCGTTGGCGTGGTTAACCGACGACGGAGATGGATGTTGATCAATTCTGTAATAAGATAACAAAAAACAAGATCATCGAATTATCCTGTAATGGAATAAGACATAAACTATACTGGTGCTTGGTTATAGCCTTATAGGCGGTATCAAGTCAAACTACCGCAAAGTTATGAAAAGTTGTGAGTACTCGGTCTAGTCAGGAGTATATACTCAGCCAACCAACTAGAGGGAGGGCCCGGCCCGACACACCAATATGTCCGGATTTTTATTTTTTTTAAATTATATATATATATATATATATATGATTAGTATCATTACAGAACTCTTAAATTATTTAAAAACTTGAAGGAACCTTGAAAACTAACGTTTTTTATAATTTTTTTTGTATGTTAGTGTTATTTGAGTGTAGTTTTGTCACTTTTTATATCTATAATTACGATTACAATTATGAAAATTAGTTTTTACACATATCTAAACTTTTTTCTGCATATATGTAAATTTGTTATTATATTAAATACGTATTTTTAATGTTTAAGCCCAATTACTCAACTAATATAATGCCTAAATTTTTTTTGTCTTCAGCCCAAAATATTTTTACAACTCGTCAAGAACCCTGAATTACTCAGCCTAGACGGAGAGTACCGGTAATTAGAGAGCTCGATGCTATCTTACAGGGGCGAAGGATAGTTGGGGCCAGGGGTGGCCCCGGTCCCCTCCGTTTTTTACATAGTAGTGTAAATTTACCCGTTTTCAACCAAAAATTTGATCCCGCCTCCCTCCGTTTACGGTTTTTTAATGTGTATTTTTATCCTGCCTCCTCGACATCTTCATTCAAGCTTCGCCACTGCTATCTCATACACCAAAAGGGAAACCACAATTCCGATAATATGTCCATCAAATAATTACCAATCTATCAGTGGCGAAGTTTGGACGAAAACGCTAGAGTGGCCAGACTTAATACGTGTAAAAAAAGATTTCATAAATCGAGGTGGTCAGGCTCAAATTTGTTGGCAAAATAACGGGTAAATTTACACGTGTGTATAAAAGTTTTTACATTACTGAGCAAGAAATCAGGTGTGGCACGGGCCACAAGCCCACAACACATAAGGATATTGCTTTAATAAGTCAAGGATCTTATATAATAATTATATAAAATGATAATGATGAATGTATATATGTAGTAAATATTAATCTTACAATGGGTTGTTAGTGTTGGTGGTGGTTTTGGTTTGATCATCATCTTCATGATCATCGTCTTCATCATCGGAGCATAATATTCCGGTGAGAGTGGTGGCAGCGTTGTCCACGTCATCACATGATGAGAATATACGAGCCATGTTATGTTCTTGATCATCTTTGTAAAGATTCTCCGGGTGTAACGGGAAAAGGTTAATAAGTTGTTTGTTTTCGGTGGTTGGTGGTGGTGGTGGTGGCATGGTGGCGGTGAGTTGAAGTCGGAGGCTTAAGTATTTGGGTTTACGGAGTTTGGTTCGGGTTTTACGAGATGGTTTGGGTTTGGTGGGATGCATTATTTTTTTCGGGCTCGGCTTGTTTATTATTGTTATGGTTAAAAACTTAAAAATAAATGATCTTTTTGGTTTTGGAAAGTTTTGAGGATTTTGTAATTTGAAGTCAATGGTGTGCTTTTTGGTGTGTGGATTGGCGAGTTGGTGACGTGGCGTGATGTGATTGGATATGAGGTTGATATTTAGGAGATTTCGTTTGGATTGTATAGATAAGAGAGGTGATGTGTGTTTGGGTGTGGGCCTGTGGGGTATGCTTTTATTGTTGTTGTTATGGGCCTTTTGGTCCCATTTTTTTTCATGTATCACACGTGATAAGAGTAAAAGTAAAACCTTTTTAACAGTTTATTAGATGTTATGAAAGATTTATAGGGAAATCATAAATCTTGGAACATTTGTTGGCATATCCTTAGCTTATAGTCTCGTGGTTGGAGATTTGGGTTTTCCAGTAGAGACTCAAGTTTGATCCTCACGTGTGTCGCTTTTGGTGGATACTGGCTGTGAAAGATTTGAGTTATGCTTTGCGAGGTTATCAATTCGAATCTTGCTCACGCGAGTTTTCATCATAAGTCAGAGAGTTTTGCTCTTATGGCGACACGACTGTCAAGTGGCAGTTGGCGATATAGTTTCCTGGTAGAACGCCTAAGCCAAATTCTGAAGCCAGCGTAAGCCCGGCTAAGACACACAACATAGTCTGACCAGAGTGGGGCAACGAGACTTTCCAAATAAAAGAGTGCAGTGGCCTAAAAAATAGCCGTTATATAATCTTACTCCTCTAATAAAAGACTACCACTAAGTGCCACTTGTCAAACTCTCATCAATTCTTAGACTTTTTAACCCATTTTTTAAATATGATCCTATGGGTCATTACCCACCCTGTTTAATATAATTCGGATCTGTATCTTTTATTCCTTCCTAAACCCTAAATCACAAAACTCTCCCACCTCCATCATCCATCTCCCTCTCCATAGTCGCTAAATACTATTATTGCCCCTATTATTGCCCCTCCACGGCCGCCACTACCACCACTGCCCACACCGCCACTCCATGACCTCTTTCCGGTTTCCACACATCCATCCATCCATCGAACACTCTACTTCAACGCCAAATATGAATACCGGACCCGAACTCTTCTCCGATATCGGTAAGAAAGCCAAAGGTTATTTCAATTCAATTCGATGCACTATTATAGTCATATTCAATTCGCCCTAATTTGTTTGTTTGACCTAATTAATTAATTTGTAGCATCTGTTGTGTTATGTGTTAGATCTGTTAACGAGGGATTACATAACGGATCAGAAGTTTTCTGTCTCCACCGTCAGTGCCACCGGCGTTGTATGTATCTCTGTCTCTTTTTCTAACCCTATATTTTATCCTTTTTCTTTCAATATTTGATTCATTCATTCTGAATCATCTATTGTTATTATTATACTCAAGTTTTGTCAGTTTAACGAACCTGCCACTTTTTTGAAAGTCTATTATGAATTTGAAAGTCTGGAGCCTTCGTTACTCGAAGTTTGTTTGTGTAAATAGCTTATTAATTTTGGTAAATCTGAGCCTACTCCATGAGATAGTTAGCATTTTGACCAATGAAATTTGAATGCAGATAGAAGAATAAGAATCTATTGTGAATTTGAAGTTCATTCAATCACACAGACCAGCAAAGAGATGTCATTGTTAAATTAATGTCAACACACAAAATTACTTGAAATCTGCAGACAACTTTGATTTAAATATTATACCCTTCAAAGTGACAAAGTTAAGACTGCCAAAAAGTTGTGCAAATTGGCTTCAATAAATCTTTGTAATCAATCCATTAAACCAGGCAGAACCCAGCCCCTAATGAGTCCATGGTTGTAAAAAATCATGCCTACACATCGGTTAATTGCAAAAGTTTTATCAAGTAAGTTGTTTTTTTTATTTGTGGATTGATTTTTATTTGTAATGTTAAGTTTTAAATAATAATTAAAACAAAAATAAAGATATTTTTAGGATTTTTTTTCATATATTTATTTTTTTATAGATAAAATGGTGTCTTGCTCCGGGCTGTGACCATGCAATTGAGTTTGAACTTCGAAGTGTAATTTTTCTTTTTGTAATCCTTGTAATTTTAGTGTAATTTGTAATTGTATTAACAATATATAACAACTGTGTTATTGATTGTATTTTGCTTAATGTTTAAATATTAAAATTTTTATTAATTGGCCCGTATATTACACGGGTCTCAAACTAGTAATAATAATAAAACTTGAACATTTGTTGCCATGTTACTTTGATAAAAAAATGGCTTGAATGCGTGACACTTAAGTACTCAATTTTGCATCACTGGCTCAATCTCGAAAATATTGGAGTCATCTCAACTCAACTCAACTCAAAATAATCAACCATCCTAAAATATCGAGCTCGGATACAACTCGAGCTAGATCGAAACGCTTTGGCTTGATTACCCCTTTTCGATAAAGGTTCAAGTGACATAATTAGATTTTCTATTTATAGTAACTATTAGATTTAAAGAACTTAGAGCTCGAACACGACTCATATACAACTTAGGTTAACTTGGCTCAGCTCAATTAACCTCACCTGGATAAGGTGATATCGAGATATACTTCGGACAAAGGCTGTTACTTTTACCCGAAACCCGAAACTCAAGCCGAAAATATCTGTACCCGAACCCGAACTAACCCGACCGAAAAACCCAACCTAAAAAAAGACTAACCCGAACCCGAACCGAAGTAATTCGGGTTGGTTCTCGGGTTTGATTTATAAGTTTCGGGTCAACCCGAAAAACCCGAATAAACTTTTAGTTTTGAAATTAAATATATTTTTAGGTATAATAGGTTTAGGCTTAGCCACTAAAGTTATCAGAATCCGACCAGAATCGATTGTCGTCATTCCAACTATTATGGATAGATTGTTTATTGTTAATTTATGTTTTCCGTTTATTACTAATAGCAACTGTAATCGAACAACCAAATCACGTCCGATTGAAGACGGTTATAGTTCGAGTTAGTTACTTAGTTTTACTCTTCTGTTGAATTGTTTTATGAATTTATCAAATTATGTTGGTTTATTATTTGATTATCTGCGTTACGAGGAAAGAAGAATATGTTGTTTTAATTTTAGCATTGAATTTTTTTTTTTGTTTTTTTTTCTATGATACTCAAAACCTGATTAACCCAACCCGAAAAAACCCAAACCCGAAAAACCCGTGAGAGAATTGGGTTGAGTTTCGGGTTAAGATTTAAAACTTTAAAACCCGAATAATCCGACCTGAAAAATCCGAAACCCAAAAAACGAACATAAAGAACACCCTACTTCAGACTCTCGTTTACAATGAGGAAAGAACCTTTTACGTTTTTAGAAGTGGTATAATGTTATGTGGGTCTAACATTTAGTTTTTGAACCTATAACTTCTACTAATTTTTTATTTTATTTTTGTTTTAAAAATTAGTTTTTCCCGACAACTTTAAGAGATGGTAGGTAATGTATCACACAATAAAAAAATGAATATTCTACATAAACAGGTTATATGCACCAATAAATGACTGTATGAGCTTACATAAATTCAAAAATTAATTAAATGAGCTGGTTTCAAGTAGTCTTTCTCGAGTGAGTTTTAAGTCACGAGTTATTTGAACGTTCATATAAACATAGTCATGTATGCTTCATTATAAGTGTATTTTGTTCTGTCATTTTATTATAAGTGCATGCACTATGTTTATTATAATGAACGTTCATATAAACATAGTTTTGTCGGTTTTATCGTTAAACGAGTGTTCGGTTTTGTTCGGTCAATTATTTCTTCTGTCTAACCCTATCCATTTTTACCAGACAAGCTGACACCCTCTCAAGGTCTCTCTCTCTTTTTTAGGCGGTTCTTAGTTATTTTAAGTTGCCTTGTTTTTATATGAATGTGCAATTTTTTATTCATTTATTATGAATTATAAGAGTTTGTACCCTACATTAATACTTTGTGCCTAAGCTATAGACAATAATATTCAACTGTGAAGGAGGTTTAATCGTAAAGATTAACGGAGTTACTCATGTGTAGTCAAATGACAAGATTTATAAATAAAATTAACGTGCAAAAGCTAATGTTTAAAATTATAGATGCAAGTAGATTTTTTTAGTTTTTTACCGAGCCAAAGGAACGAATAATAAACTTAACTCGCATATTGATCAAATGAGTGAGATCAGTTTGAGTTATCTATATGTTACACATCCCTTATAATTGATAATTAACATAATTAATAACAAAATCAAGTTAACAATTATTTTTTCACCTCCAACATATCACATATCAATCAACTAATTCTTATCATCCCAATATTAGTAGATTCATATATACATATATAACAACTCTGTTTGTCTATGATATATTAAAACCACCCATGCACCCAATATCATCTTAGAAGTTGTGCTTGGTTTATCTAATAGGACTTCCAAAACTTAATAAGTTTACAATTAGCTTCAAAATCGATTTAAATCACACAAACACCTCATTTATGCATTGTGACTTCCAAAATTTAACAAATTGTTTTAGGACATAACATAAAACAATTTAAAAAAATAAAAAGAAATTGAAAATAGCAGCAGTAGCAGCAGCACGGCATTTGATATTGGAACATGATAGCCAATATCAAATCCTTAAAAAACACGCACATGCATGCATGCATGCACACACGTGTACGTGTTTTCCTTTATGTCATCAACCATCAACACAACACAACTCAACTCATTTATCTCACTACTTAAATATGGTTAAACAAGTAAGTAGCAATCGCCATTGCACCCGCAGCAACCGATCCTTTCAAGCTAGCTCCTGCCGAAGGCGCAGGAGCTGGCGCCTCATCAGACGCCACTGCGCCTCCACCAGAACTCCCATGACCATGCCCATGTCCTCCAGCTGGTGGAGAAGGTGGAGACGGTGACCTACCACCACCTCCACCTAACGGAGAAGGCGCGCCACCAGATTTCTGAGCCCTTGGTGAGGCGGCTGGTGTCCTCGTTGTTGGCGCGCCTCTAGGTGACACTTTTGGTGATACTTTTGGTGTTTGTGCTGGTGGGGGTGTGTCAGGTGATTCAGGTGCGAAAGATGGTGACGTGGCGGGGGCCGCGGCCGAGACGATGCCGACTAGGGCAATGGATATGAGAACAAGAATAATAATTTGACGTTTCATTTTTGTTGGTGAAAAAATTGAATAAGTGTTTTATTTTTTTATTTTGTGGAGTTTAAGAACAAGTGTGGGAGTGTTTTTTGTGGAGTACTAGAATGATGTTGTTAAGGTTGTTGTGGTCGGGATTTATATAGTTGGTGATGACGTAGGATATGTTGGAGACTGGTGGCTGAGCTGGTTTGTATCACTAGTGATATGAGACACTCCACAGATATGTTTTAGGATCAGAGGTAAAGTTGGCATGAAATTAGGGTAATGGAGGTTTTTTTTTTAATCTTATTTTTGACTCATTAAAATTGTATATTGAAGTATAATTTTTAATCTTAATCGGTAAAAATGTAAATAAACTATTCTTCACTTGTGGTCCACTGACAAGAAGGTTTGGGTTCTCCAGTAAAGACTCAAGTTTGATCCCCGCTTGTTTCATTTTGGGTCAAGGATGATATTTTTTCACCCGAATACCCCTACTGGTACCAATACAAAATTTAGTGAAGATTTCTTTTATATATATATATATATATATATATATATATATATATATATATATATATAAAACAAAATGGTACCAAAGCGAGTACCATACCCGAAAGTACCTGTACACCATAAAATTGCGCACGAGTACCCAGAATTACTGATTTTAGGTACGTGTACGGGTAGGTGCCGATCTCATCCCTATTTAGGGTGGATATTAGCAATGAAAGATTTGAACTAAACCTTGTGAGCTTGCCAGCTCGAATCCCGAGCCCACCTGGGATTTCGTCCCTTCGAATGTTACACCAGAGAGTTATGCTCTTGTGGCGACACAACGACTGTCAAGTGGCAGCCGGTGTTATGGTTTCTCGGGGGAACGTTCTAGCTTAACTCTGAAGCCAGCGTAAGCCCAGTTAAGACAACATAATTTAGCCAGAGTGAGGCAACGCGCTTCTCCAAATTGAAGAATGCGATGGCCTAATCACAAAAAAAATCGTTCTAAAAAAATAAAAAACTATTGTAATTAATATATGGAAATGTTTTTTTAGATGATTAAAACAATATTGTGTTTGATTAACTTTATATGTGATTGTATTTCTCATGCATACTATTGAGTTTATCGTGATAATATGTTTAAAATTTTTTAGACAAGTTTAATTGAAATCTAATTAAGATTATGACATTAATGTAGTTGAAATGAATAAAAACAACCTTGTGTATACTTTTAAGATAGATAAGACATCTAAACATATCTAGTAACACAACTAGGAGTGTGTACAAGGTTTTAATTCATATTTAAAATGGAATATTGAAGAATAGTGAAATTGATAGAAACTAAAGGTCAATTAGACTAACTATGGTTTTAATTTGTTTAAAATACATGTATAAGCATCAAGTATCTTTGAAAAGTTGATTAGAGAAATTAATCTCAAATTGATGTGTTAGCGGGTTGAAAACATGAGGATTTAAATCATGCATGTTTATTAATGTGTTAAAGACCGGATCGGACCGACCTAACTTATATAGAAGTAAAAGACAATACCTGACGGGTAATTACCGAAAAATACCCGATGGGTAATGGGCCGAGTATGAGACAATTTTACAAACAGGTATGGGCATGGTATTACCAATACCCTGCCCATTACCATCCCTAATTACACCCATACCGCCATACGTGAAGAGGTAGGTCCCAGCAGAGCCCAGTTGGACCCGCAAGACTCACCTTGAAAAGGGACGTCTGCGCAATGACCAACTGCTCCAGCAGGACCCACCATGCTCAAAGAACCTTACGCGCAGTACGCCAGTTGTACCCGCAGGGAGCCTCCCAATGAAGTACCCCGCCTGTTCCCGCAGCTGCGGCTACAAGCCATCAGGGAAGGCTACCCGCACTAACAGCAAGGCTACACGCACAAGGCATTAGCTACTTCAGTAGTCACATGAAGGAATGAGCAAGGCGGGAATACTCCCGCCTAAATGAGCCAGTCCGTATGCTTCTGGAAGGTCTTTCGTACTATACCTACTAAGGTATGGGCGGAACAGACAATTTGACCAGAGCAGCCCATGAACCAATCACAGGGTGACAGCTCACCGACAACAATACGAGGAGGAGCACCCTCTAGTACTGTTTGTCACTATTAGCCGCTGCCTACTCACCAACCCTTACGATGGGACGTGCACAGCCTACAGTTGGTGGAACAGTGCGTAGCCGGCAGTAAAGGAACAGTATACAGCCGACCTTTACTGTTGGCCGTAGCCTACCCACCAACCAGCATGGCCTGTGCGTAGTCCACTGTTGGTAGAACAGGAATACTATTCAGCCGGCTGTACCTTCTAGGAAACCTACCTTTGGCTATAAATACTCCAACACCTTGGAATGGTAAGGACATCATCTGATATCTCAATCTTATCTAGCAATCTCTTAATATACACTTATATTCAGAGCAATCTATTCTGATTCTCACGCCGGAGGGTGGTCACAAGGAGGAACCCCCCCCCCCTTCTCAGTGACGAGCTTACGGTGTCTGTTTTGCAGGTCCCCTGAAGAACAACCTTCTCTGCTAGACCTCATCCTCGTGGGAAACATTACTTAACCCTCAGATTATCTGTAATCTGCCCAGGGTTCACTTAGTGTTTCTTCATTGGCGCCATCCGTGCATAAAAGCTAGAACTAATTCTTAGTTTTTTCAAAGTTTCTGAAGAAATGGTTAACGTTACTCCGGTCCCAAGACCAGTAAGTGACCAAGAAACCCCGGTGACCACAACCCCAGTAACGGGGAACACCGGCGGTTATACAAATCTTACGAACACTACCCCGGCTACCCAAGCCGGGGCAAGTGCAGTAAATATTCCACTGGGGTTCACTGATGCCCAGTTGGAAAAACGAACGAGGGTCCCTCGCCAAACACTAGATCAAGTGAAGGCGTGGGCCGAAGCACGTCAGAGAGAGTTCCAAGCTGAATTGGATGAACGCTTGCGTTCAGTTCAACAGGCTGACGAATTCGGCAGTACTCGCCAACATCTCAATATGAACAGTGAGTGCGAGTACTCAGACGACGAGAGGGAAGAATCCGATACCGACGCAAACCCTCGCCATAAGGCGAAAGGGAAGCGTAAGGAAACGGACTTCCAACCAAAAAGGAATTTTGGGGAAGCTTTTAAACCAACAAATGCGGAGAGAAACCCGCGTGACTTCTCCAAAACCTTTAGACCAACTGCTACAAATGCAGGAAAGTCAAAGTTCGCAAGGGACATTGCGGAAGCAATCGCCCCGAGAAGTGCCAAACAAATGTCCAACATTGGCACTTATGATGGTCTATCCGACCCGGACGACCACTTGAACAGATTCATTGCGAAGGCAACCGTCAGTAACTGGACGGAACCCACGTGGTGTTATATGTTCCAGATGACTCTGGTTGGAGCGGCCAGGGCATGGTTCGACCGTTTACCGGTCCACCACATTTATGATTGGGCGGACTTTCAGAATAAGTTCAGCCAGCACTTCAGCCAGCAGAGGAAATATACTGAAGAACAGTGGACGATCCTCAACTGCGTTAGAGAGGAGGATGAATCTTTACTAGACTTCATCACCCGCTTCAACTCCAAAAAGCTAAGTCTCGGCAACATAAGTGAAGATCTTGTTCGCGCCGCTTTCATCCAAGGCGCCGAATACCCAGAGCTTTTCCGCACATTGACGGGTAAGGATGGCATGCCATCAACATGGGATGCCATCATGACGGCGGCAAAGCGCTTTGCCGAGACGGAGAAGCAACTGGGAAGGGACCTTCCCCAGAGTACACACCTCTACACGCAGAGGACAAAAGAGAACAATGTTCGGATCGCCCGGCAGAACAAAAAGAGGAAGCTAGGTATCTGGCAGTCAAGGGTAAACTTTGACACCTCATCCAGCTCTCACCCTCTTGGTGGAAGAAATCACACACACCCTTCAAGCCAAAAGCACCGGTGGACGCCACTCACCAAAAGCGTCACGGAGATATTTGCCACTGAAAAGCTACCATGGCCAAAGGCTCCAATGATCCGGCAGCGACCTAATGCGGATCAGAGTAAATCCTGTGACTTCCACGGGACAAAAGGTCATAGTACGGAAGAGTGTACATCCTTGAAGGATATTATTGAAGCATTCGTCAAGGATGGAAGACTGGCACACCTGGTGGCATCAATCAAGAAGGGAGGAAGAAACGACAACCGGTACCGAGGCAACGGAAGAAAGCCCGTTGACATCAGCATCAACATGGTTCATGATAAGATCAGAGGAAGAAAAAGGCGAACGACAGAACCATGTGCGTGGAAGGAAGCTGAGGTGCGCTTCCCGCGAGTGCCAGGAGGACCCAGCAAAGAAGGCCCTATCGTCATCAAAAGCCAGCTGGGGCACTACATCACTTCTCGCACTCTTGCTGATAACGGCGCCTCGTCAACGGTGATGTACAGGCAGTTCTTTGACAAGCTAGATGACGAAGACAAGGAACGCCTGGAAACGATCTGCGCCTCGATGGAAGGGTTTGATGGCAGCACAAACACCCCCCTGGGTATCCTATCGTTCCCTGTCACTCTTACGGATGGGAAACACTCCCGCACAGAAGATGTGGACTTTGTCGTGATGAGGAAGCCACACCACACATACGACATTCTCTTCGGGAGAGACGGGATGGCAAGATTCAACGCCGTGGTATCCTCAGTCCACGGCATGATGGGATGGCCAACAGCTGAGGGTGTAGCGATGATCACCGGCATTCCCCAGGTATGCATCGCATCTGTCTCATCTAAACCCAAACCAAAGATGGCTAAACCAACCATCACTGAACCAGAAAGATGGGCCTTCAATGGCAAATACCCTGACCAGGCCGTCACCATTGGCCCAACAATTGTTGATCCCACACGCACCCTACTCAAGCGCTTATTACAAAAAAACGCTGACATCTTCGCGTGGACACCAGCTGACATGACTGGCGTACCCCGAAGTAAGGCAGAGCATAAGCTCAAATGCGATCCGGCTGTTACGCCGATCGTACAAAAGCGCAGAGTAATGGGGCCAGAACAAACTAACGCGTGTAGAACCCAAGTCAAGGAACTCCTTGACGCAGGCATCGTACGCGTTAGTAGATATCAAACTTGGGTTGCAAATCCCGTTATGGTACCGAAGAATAACAAACAATGGCGCATGTGCATAGATTTCAAGGACTTGAACAAAGCATGCCCCAAAGATTGTTACCCGTTACCCGAAATTGATCTTAAGGTGGACTCATTGGCACCGTTCCGCCTTAAATGCTTCCTGGACGCGTATAAGGGGTACCATCAAATCCACATGGCCGTTGATGATCAGGACAAAACCGCATTTCGGACGCCCGATGGCACATTTTGTTACCAAATGATGCCATTCGGACTTAAGAATGCCGGGTCCACATACCAACGCCTGATGGACAACCAGTTTCATGCCCAAATTGGGAGGAACTTGGAAGTCTACATGGATGACTTGGTCATCAAAAGCCCTGACCCAGAAGCGATGTTGAAAGACATCGAAGAGACTTTCAACACGCTCAGGAAGATAAACATGAAGCTCAACCCGAGCAAGTGTGCCTTTGGAATGGAAGAAGGGAAGTTCTTGGGGGTCATCGTCACTAAAGATGGCTTTAGAGCGAACCCTGAAAAGGTAGAAGCCATTATCAAAATGGAATCACCTACTACCATCAAACAGGCTCAGACACTGAATGGACGACTAGTGGCACTTAATCGCTTTTTGGCAAACCACGCAGAAAAGTCCTTTCCTTTCGTGTCAACGTTGAGAAACTGTTTAAAGAAAACGCACTTCCGCTGGACACCAGAAGCGGAAGCAGCTTTTCAGGAGATTCGGTCACGCTTGATCGAACTCCCAACGCTCACAGCGCCTAAAGCGGGAGAGGAGTTAATCCTATACCTTTCCGCAACAGATAGAGCAACCGGGGCAGTACTGCTAGTAGAGCGAAAAGGCATCCAGATGCCAATCTATTATGTCAGCCGTATCCTAACAGACGTAGAAACCCGGTACTCTACCCTCGAAAAATTAGTCTTAGCACTTATACATGCTTCACGCAGGTTAAGACGATATTTCCAGGGTCACCCAATCACCATTCTCTCCAACTTCAAACTTGCAAACGTCCTAGGCAAACCCGAGTTATCGGGACGCCTAGCCAAATGGGCAATCGAGTTGGGGGAATACGCGATAAAGTATAAGCCAAGACCAGCCATAAAAGGCCAGGTTCTGGCCGACTTTATTGCAGAAGTGCCTGCATCGCGGGAAAAAGAGTGCCAGGAAGAGGCTCAACCCTCTCCAGCACAAGACATCAATGACGTCTGGCGACTCTACACTGATGGAGCAGCCAGTAACGAGGGTTCAGGCGCAGGGCTGAAACTAACCAACCCAGCAGGCCAAGAATACACTTACGCTATTCGACTGGATTTTCCAAGTACGAATAACGAAGCCGAGTATGAGGCATTCTTGGCTGGGCTGAGAATTGCGCGTAAGATGGGGGTAAAAAACTTGGAAGCCCACGTGGATTCCATGTTGGTAGCCAATCAAATCAACGGGACGTACACGGCCGTGAACGACACAATGGCCCTGTACCTCGCACAAGCAAAATCCCTTATGCGCGATTTCAATGACTGCAAAGTCATACACGTCAAGCGAAGTGAAAACAAATCTGCGGATGCGTTAAGCAAGCTTGCATCATTAGCCTTCACCCACTTAGGAAAAGATATCCGCATTGAACTCCTCGAGGCACCTTCGGTCCCGCACAAGGAAATTTGTGTCATCCAAACCGGCACGGAAACGTGGATGACACCAATAATAAAATACCTTGCGACAGGTACACTACCAGAATCAAAAACACAGGCAAGAAAACTACGCTGTAAAGCACTAAATTATCAACTCATCGATGACATCCTTTACAGACGTAACTTTCTTGGCCCACTCTTAAGATGCGTGGACAACCAAGATGCTGACTACCTCCTAAGGGAAGTACACGAAGGCATCTGTGGAGTACACGCAGGTCCCCGCGCTGTTGTAGCTAAGCTAAACAACGCGGGATACTTTTGGCCGGGGATGCATACGGATGCACTGGCATACATCAGAAAATGCAGGTCTTGCCAGCTTTACGCACCCAACACGCACCGCCCGAAGAATGAACTTGTTCCAGTCACTTCTTCATGGCCATTTCAGAAGTGGGCCATCGATGTGACAGGCCCATTTCCTACAGCAGCAGGAAATGTTCAGTTCTTAGTGGTAGCCATCGACTACTTCACCAAGTGGATAGAAGCAAAACCCTTAGCCCAAACAACCGCAAAACATATCAAAAAATTTATTTGGGAATGTATTATTTGTCATTTTGGACTTCCACAGAATTTGGTGAGCGATAACGGCACCAACTTTGCTGACAAGAAGCTACAACAGTGGCTGAAAGAACTTCAAATCACCCACACCTTTACCTCAGTGGCACACCCGCAAGGTAATGGTGAGGTGGAAAGAGCAAATAAGAGCATCGTCGAAGGCATAAAGAAAAGACTCTTGAAACACAGATCCGGCTGGGTGGACGAGCTTCCGCACGTCCTTCGGGCAAACAGAACGCTGAAGAAGGCCAGTACGGGAGAAACCCCGTTCAGTCTCACTTATGGCACTGAAGCCATGGTCCCAGTCGAAATTGGTTTACCCTCACCAAGGGTCTTGATTCAGCCAGAAGACAATGATGCGGAAAGACGGTTAGACCTAATGCTAACCGAGGAACGCAGAGACTTAGCCGCAGTGCGTGAAGAGAACTACAAGCGACAAATGCAAAAGTACTACAACACGCGGGTAAAACTCTGCAACTTCAATGTAGGAGACTACATACTGCGTAACAACGAGGCTTCGAACCAAGAACGCCCGGGAAAGCTGGCCCCGGTCTGGGAAGGGCCATACATCATCAGAGAAGTCCTGGGAAAGGGCGCATACCGGCTCGAAAGGCTCGATGGTACTCCCATCCCAAGAACATGGAATGGAGCTCAATTACGCAAATGTTATATGTAGATCAATTCCAAACTTGTAAAGAAAAGGCCTAGAGCCATTTCTAATGGAAATGATTCTCCTTTCACAATGTGTTGATAGCCTTACCTTTATACTTATGAACTTCCCACACTATTGTGCCGGTATTCACCGCATAAATGGGGGAAGAAGTAAGTCGTTACGTGTGGAAGGCGGCAAAACCCGCATAAACACAACGCTAAAAATGTTAAAGTTTTAAGGAAAACCTACACGCAGGTCGGATGTAAGTAAAGTTTAGCCATCCTTGTAAGTGCAAGTGACGGTCTTACCCGCACAATCACGAACAAGGAAGCAAAACTTCAACCTATCATCTACCACGTTCAAAGATTAACTTATTCTGAACACTTAGAAAATTTCAAAGGAAAAGATGAGGAAAACTTCCACGCATGTCAGATATAAGTAAAGTTAAGCCATCCTACTAAGTGTAAGTGACGGTCATACCCGCACAATCATGAAAGAGGAAGCGAAACAAACTTATAATTTACCACGTTAAAAAGTTAACTTATCTAAGTACTAAAGAAATTGCTAAGTTAGATCAAAACATGCGTAAAATAAACAAGGCAAAGAACAAACACAATCTTTATTTCATCAGAATTCAAATATTACAAAGAGCTATACAAAAGCAAAAATCTACGCTAGTGGTGGAAAGGGATCTTCAGAATCAAGCTTCAGGACCACTTCCGCTTGGACCCGCTCCATCAGTAGAGCGTGGTGGTTCAAGGAAAGCTTTAAGGATAGCAAGCCCATCATCAGCAGCAGCGACTTCGTTCACCTTCTCCACCACCGGATGCGGGAAGGCGGCATACTGGTTCACTGCTTGGTCATAAACAGCTTCAGTATCCACATCATACAAAGGGAAGTTGGAAGGCGGGATGCCTTTCTCAACGAACCCTAGACCAAGCAGGAAGCCGGCCTTTTCCCCATCCTCATGAGAAGCGTTGAAGGTTGCGCTCATAGCATCGTCATAAGACGTCTCTGAGAAGACCCGATGCACAACCTACAAGAAAATATACAAGTATCAGAACCCTTTCTATTTACAAAGAAAAGCGTAAAGACATGAAAGCTTACCTGAGACAACGCTTCTCGAAGAAGCCATTCCTTGGCAACCAGAGCTTCTTGGATGGCAGCTTGAGCTTCGTTACGGGCGCGTTCGGCTTCACTCTTGTTGAGGTTGGCAAGCAACACTTCTTTAGCCGCAACCTCTTCGACGCCCTTTAGCTTCCGCTCAGTATGGTCAAGCACCCCCCTCTGGTCCAGGATCTCCTGGAGCTTTTTGGCGTCTTCCATCGCCAAGGCATCATGAGCCTGCTGGAGAGCCTCTAATTTGGCTTTAAGCTCTTCATTCTCTACGCGTAGAGGCTCAGCAACAGCTTCAGACTTGGTGGCCCTCTCGGTTGCGTTCCTCGCAGTTTCCTTAGCCAGCCGAAGCTGTTCATTAACAGCTTGGGCAGCCTTGGAACGGGCCTCGAGTCGAGCCTGAACTTCAACCTCGAGGGCCTTGAAGGCCTTCTCCTTTTCCGCAGCCACTGCGGAAAGCCTTTGGTTCTCCTCCCGGACAGCCCGCGCCTGAGCCACTTCTTTAAGGCGAGCTGCTTTTAACTTGTCGTTTTCACGACAAAGCAGCTCGACGCGCGGCTGCATCCGGGCCAGGAGAACCCGAAGCTCATTGGTTAGCCTACCCTCCTGGTAGCTAGCCATGGCTTCCCCCAACGCACCACTGGGAGCAGCGTGACGAGCCCATTCCACGCACTCCACAGGGGTGCGAAGGGTTGTTCCTCGGCGAATGTTCCATCGTGGAACATACACTTCATTGGAATCCGACACTGCAAAAAACATAAAGCAGTTAGGAAAAGATGATAAAAAATATATATATATATATGAAAAGGGCCAAAAGAACCCTACGCACCTGTAGGGTCAATAACAGGCCGATAGCCGCCGAACCCATCACCTGAACCCAAGGGAAATCCATCCAAGAGGTCAGGCAGATGGGAAGGTGGCAGAGATTGGCGTGAAGCCCCATGCGTACCTGATGGATCGGCCGTCGATGACGGGGGCATGGTAGCAGCCGCCGCAGTCGCCGCCGCGGAATCCGCAGTAATAGTAACCGCCGGCTCCGTGAAAGATGCTGTAAAAATCGCACTCACAGCCGGCGGTGACGTCATCTCAGCTGGAACAGTCGGCTCAAAGGAGTGAGCAACTGAACCAGCGGAAGCAGGCGCAGGCGCCTGGGTCGACGCCTCAGGTAGGATGACCAAGCCTACCGTCATTGGCGGGGAGGTACTCCTCTGCGCTCCACCCTGGAATGCGTCAACATCCACGCCTGCGTAAAGAAGATAAGTGTTAAATGATATTAAGCTATGAAGTTAAGTCGAAGTTTGTACTTACGGGTTTTCTTGAGCCTAAAGGTACGGAGAGGCGGGGACGAACCCGATGGAGCCGGCCTCTTTGCGCCGGTTACCGTCGTCTTCTTGGGCTCTCCGGAGGTGACAGTCGCAGCCTCCGGAGCGGTGGTCTTATCACCACCGGGATTCCACGCCACCTCTTCGCTCTCGGTCTCCGAATCAGACCGAGGCGCTGGATCGGCAGTGGAGGCCACCTCATTTCCCTTCCCGCCGGCAGCCTTCTTCTTCCGCACCAACGGAGGACCATCTGCGGATTCCTCATCAGAACATACGATTAGAGGAATTCCAGCAGAGGTTTCAACATTGAGGGGTCGAGGGTTGAAGAGCGCCTTACCTGGCCGCCTGGCGCTCAGTATCTCGTGGCCTAGCGGGTAGACCTCCACGAACCGATCCGCAGTTTGTTCTAGGATGGGCAACTCGTTCTCGTCTAGAGCGCGAGTACCCATCCGAGCGGGACCGTCAGCCTCCCGCGGGTTCAGGAGCGACTGCAGGTCGTTCCCCTCTGAAATAAACAGGAAAAAAGTTAGAAGAAATTCAGAATCAACAAAAGGAAACAAAGCATACCGTAAGGAACAGAGTTCGAACCGTATTCGAGGACGATCGGAACCTTTTGCGCATCCGCCGCCTTCCACACCCGGCTCATCCCCAACATCACCATCCCGGACTCCGCAAACCGGTAAACCGGAGATTGGACCCGGGAAATCCTCAAAAACCATTCCGCCTCCTCGTAGTTGGAGGCGTGAAGGCTGGGAAGAGCTTGCCCGTTCTTAAACTTCATGGCAAGGGGGATGGCGCGAGCGGATATGAAGAAGAACTCCCGCTTCCACGCGCGAAGACTGCGCTCGGTCGCGCAAATCTTCAAACCCTTGATTCGGGTTATCAGGGTATACCACCCCTGGATGCACCTCCAAGTGTAGAAGGTCATCAGGCGGTCAACATAGGGCTCAATGCCCAAAATCCGGCACACCCACTCAAAGTGGCGAATCTTGGCGACCGCCATGGGGTGCAACTCGGTCAAATGAACACCGTGCCTCTCAAGGACACGGTAAACAAACTTTGTCAATGGGAACCTAAGATTCCCATAAACAAAGAATGCAGCATAAACCCCGATCTTGCCTCTGGGGGCATCGTACACCGTCTGATGGGGTTCAGGAAACTCAGGCTCGAGAGACTCGAGCATGAACTTCCTGACGACGTACCGATACAGATCGCCAGGCAGAGCACACTGGCACTCACCAGCAGTACTCTTGTCATCAGCTGTAGAATCGAGATCACGAGACATCTTGTAAAAGAAGAAGAAAACGATTTCGGGAGAATGCTTGCCTGAAAAGGATGAGTATTCGCCGGAAATCGCTTAGAAGATAAAGAGAAGAGTGAAAGTGTGGATTACAAAGAACCCTCTCCCCCTTTATATACTAATCGCAATTAATGCGATGCATTTAATGCGGAAAAGAGAGAAATCGAAGGTGCAATGAAACTATGACACGTGGCAAAAAGCAAGCTGGCAACAGCTGTGGACAGGACGCATACCATTAATTTCGCGGCCACGCGCCCGAAAAATCAGGCCCACGCGCCTGAAAAAGCGTCTGGAATGACCATGTACTGTCACGTCACCATAACTTCCTGCACGTCCTGACACAGTCAGAAGAAACCGTCGCACGACGTTTCAGAGGTTTGGACTGTTCTTATCCTTCCACCAACTCTTCGAATTTCAAAATTCAAAATTCAAAAAGATTCAAAAGTAAGCGGGAAAATACCCCTTACCTTGGCAACCAAGTAACCATAAGACAGGTGCGGGTACAGTGTCAAGGCAAAACCCTTCACATACTTAGCATCCGCAGGGAATTGACGCCAGGAATACCTTGGAAGTAAAGTAACCGTAAGACAAGTGCGGGTACAGTGTCAAGGCAAAACCCTTCACATACTTAGCACTCTGCAGGGAATTCAAACCAAGAAGGATCTTCTGGGCCATGCTTGCGGAAACGGGAATAACACCCCCGCATGACGGGAACGTCGAGAACTATATTGTTTGAAACTCCAAGATGGAATTGGTGGTTTTAGCATAATTGATCGCTATGTTGAAAACTACCAAGACCCCATGGATAATCCACACAAGTGGGACTCAACGCTCCTGACGTGCGAGGAGGTTACAAACCTACCCGCTTCACACCCAAAGATCAAGCAGAAAAGTCGGGAATTTCTGCGTGACATCAGGAAAACCGCGGGAAGAATCACCACGGAAAACCTTAAAACTAAACCCTTTTCAAAACCCCTAGCTAAGTCCAAAAGTTCACCTCACTTATTAATAATTCATGAGAAGAACATTGAACTGGGGGGACTTGAAGAGGTAGGTCCCAGCAGAGCCCAGTTGGACCCGCAAGACTCACCTTGAAAAGGGACGTCTGCGCAATGACCAACTGCTCCAGCAGGACCCACCATGCTCAAAGAACCTTACGCGCAGTACGCTAGTTGTACCCGCAGGGAGCCTCCCAATGAAGTACCCCGCCTGTTCCCGCAGCTGCGGATACAAGCCATCAGGGAAGGCTACCCGCACTAACAGCAGGGCTACACGCACAAGGCATTAGCTACTTCAGTAGTCACATGAAGGAATGAGCAAGGCGGGAATACTCCCGCCTAAATGAGCCAGTCCGTATGCTTCTGGAAGGTCTTTCGTACTATACCTACTAAGGTATGGGCGGAACAGACAATTTGACCAGAGCAGCCCATGAACCAATCACAGGGTGACAGCTCACCGACAACAATACGAGGAGGAGCACCCTCTAGTACTGTTTGTCACTATTAGCCGCTGCCTACTCACCAACCCTTACGATGGGACGTGCACAGCCTACAGTTGGTGGAACAGTGCGTAGCCGGCAGTAAAGGAACAGTATACAGCCGACCTTTACTGTTGGCCGTAGCCTACCCACCAACCAGCATGGCCTGTGCGTAGTCCACTGTTGGTAGAACAGGAATACTATTCAGCCGGCTGTACCTTCTAGGAAACCTACCTTCGGCTATAAATACTCCAACACCTTGGAATGGTAAGGACATCATCTGATATCTCAATCTTATCTAGCAATCTCTTAATATACACTTATATTCAGAGCAATCTAGTCTGATTCTCACGCCGGAGGGTGGTCACAAGGAGGAACCCCCCCCCCTTCTCAGTGACGAGCTTACGGTGTCTGTTTTGCAGGTTCCCTGAAGAACAACCTTCTCTGCTAGACCTCATCCTCGTGGGAAACATTACTTAACCCCCAGATTATCTGTAATCTGCCCAGGGTTCACTTAGTGTTTCTTCAATCAAGTATCTTTGAAAAGTTGATTAGAGAAATTAATCTCAAATTGATGTGTTAGCGGGTTGAAAACATGAGGATTTAAATCATGCATGTTTATTAATGTGTTAAAGACCGGATCGGACCGACCTAACTTATATAGAAGTAAAAGACAATACCTGACGGGTAATTACCGAAAAATACCCGATGGGTAATGGGCCGAGTATGAGACAATTTTACAAACAGGTATGGGCATGGTATTACCAATACCCTGCCCATTACCATCCCTAATTACACCCATACCGCCATACGTGAATACGTGATGTGTTATGCGAAAACGTTGTGTGAACTACGAAACGTCTTCTACATAGAGTTCAATTGCATGGACTTTTAAGCTAGGTTTTGGGCCTGATATATGAGAAATCGTAAGCACATTCATGGTCTAAACCAGTTTGACTCAAACCGGTTTGGTTTAGAAACCGGTTTAAGAGCAAGAAAGGTCAAACTGGTCCAACTCTATTCGGTTCGGTTTAGAACCAGTTTATGTTTTTAACCGGTTTTTCCTCAAACCAGTTTGGTAGTTCAAAAGAAGAACCGGTCCCAAAACCGGCAGGCTGGGTTAGTTTGGGTGAGAGTGGTTTTCTTGTCAAACCGGTCCCAAAACCGGCAGGCTGGTTTTTTTGTTTTGTTTTTTTGTTTTGTTTTTTTTTTTTGTCAATTTAGCATTGCATTTCCCTTGAAAGTTAATGTTACTTCAAGCATCCAAATAATAATAGGCTTGAACCAGTAATCCAAATTATACCATCACAGCCTTCTCATTTCATGTAACATTGAATGTAATAGATAATAATAATAATAATAATAATAATAATAATAATAATAACATAACCCAAACAACACCAGACATGCATAAATTTTACATCTTTTCAATTCAAATAACACCATAAACCAAAACAACAACTACCCGTTTCGCAGTCTATCCATCCGATCAACGCTCTTTCTACCTCGTTCAAACTGTTGAAGGTCAACGCTTTTCCTCGACTTCTCAATCACATTCACGTCCACGCTTCTCCTTGACCTCTCCATTTGGTCAAACGACATCCTCATCTTCTCAATCTTTTCAACCTTCGTCTTCTCCATACTTTTCCTCGGTTTCTCTCGTTTATCAGTGCTTTTTCGTGACGCTTCAAACACATCTGTACTCCTTCGTGGCTGGTCAAAGTGGAGGTCAACGCTCCACCTTGAACTGCTACTGTGCCTGTCTGATGGTGATTTCTCGACCGTTAATATAAACTTCTTTAAATGCCGAATGTATTCGGGATAAAGCTCCAAATCACAGTGGTTTCCGCCTTTAATCCAAAGTGGTTCGTATTTTTCTTTGCAAAGTTCCCATAATTGCTTTCCGTGACTGAAATCAACCACATCATCTGCAGTGCCCTGCAAAATAATAAGTTTTCACATATTTTTCAGTTACAAATTATAATCTACCAGGCTATATTAGGGGTGTGGTTTGGTGCGGTTTTTGGTTAAACCGAACCGAACTAAAACTTCGGTTTTGGAGCATTTGAAACCGTTCGGTTTCAGTTTTCATTTTGGTTTTTCGGTTTTTACCATTTGATCTTGAAAATTTTAGGTCAAAAGAAAGTTTTCAAAAAATAATTAATTTAGGTATAAATAATTTTGTTAATTGTAAAATAATAGACTATTAAACATTTTACCAAAAATATTTTAGTTACATGTTTATTAAATTCTTCTAAATTACTTAATATAAAATATAAAATAACAAAAATTTAGGAATTCAGTTCGGTTTTTTCGGTTTTTATTATATGCAAAACCAAAACCGAACCATTAGTTCGGATTTTACAAAAACATAAAACCAAACCATCGGTTATTGTTTCGGTTCGATTTTTTGGGTTCCGGATTGGTTTTTTCGGTTTCTTGCACACCCCTAGGTTATATGATTAAGCTTATTCAAGAATCAAGATTCAAACTTTGCATAAATCAACTTTTTTTTTCTTATAATTTGCGGGTCCCATATTTCGCCTCGACTTATGTAAATGGGACCCGCAATCCATGATCACATCTATGTATCTAGCTTCTAATATAATTTGAATGTAGTCATTTAGCAAAAGTGAAAGTCTATATGGTCTTCTTTAATTTTACCCTTTAAAGATTTATACACATCAGCATTGTTTGCACACTTGGGAGCCACCTAAGCAATCTTTAAATTAAAATTTTGGGTAAAAGTACTTTTTTTTTATTATAAAATAGTTAAAGCCTTAAAGTTTAGATCTTGCAGGAAAAAAAGTTTACAAACTTATTTGAACAAAAAGTAAGAGTCCAATAATTTTCTTTTAGTTATAAAAGAAAAAAGTAAAACAGCCTATTAAACTGCATTATTCAAATAATAGTTTCATAATTATGTTTAACAGAACATAATTAGCAGTGTTGCAAAAATCCTGACTAGTCACCGATTAATCGCTAGTCCCCCACTTCAATTATTAATTTTGGGCTAGTCAGCCAGTTAATCGGTCAATGGTCAAATCCGGCCAAAATCGGCGGTTTCCGGCGAGATTCTGATTAAAATCGGCGGTTCCGCGCGAGATTCTAGCAAAAAGCAGTGGTTTCAAGCGAGATTCCAACCAAAATATGTTTGTGTATGTATAAAACTGAAAATTACATATAAAAATGTGTGCGTGTATATATAAATCTGAAAATTACACATTAAAGTCCGATCTGATTAATCCCGATTATCCCGATTAATCGCTGGTCCCCAACCCACCGCCTGACTAGTGTATTTTACAACACTGATAATTAGTAATAAAAGTCAGAAAACGGAAAAAAAATAATATTAGCGGGCTAACCATTTTTGTTTTTTTTTTTAATGGCGGCTGGCGGCATTTCATTAAAACAACAAAAACGAACTAGCAAGGAGCTAGAACGAAACATGACAAATTAACGGGTTAACCTAACCCGACTTAACACTTATTTGTTTGACTCAAACTCAAGTTAACCAACCCATCACTTAACCTACCTGCTTTTAACACTTATGCTAGACAGCACATAGAATCTTTATAAATTTTCATAATGATTATTAGCTGAGACATTAAATCAGGCCATAACATAATAACCAAAACATAGGGCCATCAACTCAAAAAAACAAATAATGACACTCAGATGGTGCTAATATTATATAAAGCATCAAACAGTATAAACAATTTCATATGGGTCCAGTTTGTTGACTCTAAAATATTTCATTACTAAACTTTCTTTTAACAGATTTATAGAAATAATTTGCAGACTTACATGAATTATAAGCACCGGACAGTCGACGAGCGGGATCTTGTCAATGTTCTGCAAACCAATTAAATTTTTTTTTTTAAATTTTAAAAAAATTAATAATGATTATAAAAGAGGAAAATTTTTAATATATTCGGTACCTTATAAATGTCGAACCAATATGTGCGTTTAACCGGATACATGACTCTTAGTCCAGATAATATGGGACTATGAAGCACGACAGCTCTTAAACGAGGAAGACGAACTGCTAAATCTAAAGTGGGACCGCTTCCAACGGATTGACCGTACAAAACAATATCTTCTTGTTTAGTTCCATAACTTTCTTCAAGACATTTATAAACAGCTTCAATATCTGCATATGTATTATTCTCACTTGGCTGCATAAAATGAATATTATGAACTAAGTACCAGATAATCAGTTGATTAAAGCTAGGGTTAAATTGGTAATTTCACATTTAGCTAAAATTTTATAAAATGGCTCACCTTTCCTGTAGATTGTCCATAGCCAGAGTAGTCATACCTGCACATGATTAAATATTTTAACAAAGCATATTATTAAATTTATACAAATTAATTGAAATTCATCTACTGTATATTAATACAGTACAGATTCGAAAAACATATCGGGGAGAGTTCCAACGTAAACCACATTTAACTTAAAAATCTCGTTCAAACCACATTTAAAACACTAATTTCGTAATTTTTTTTTATTTTTTCATTCTTTTTATATGTTATAAATCTTTGTCAAAACCAAAAAGAAATTAAAAAAAATATATGTAGCTTGCGAAAGCACATATATGATCTTGTAAAGTTACATATATGTATATATAGATTACAAGTTACATATATGTGCTTCCGCCAGCTACGTATATTTTTTTAATTTCTTTTTGGTTTTGACAAAGATTTATAACATATAAAAAGAATGAAAAAATAAAAAAAAATTACGAAATTAGTGTTTAAAAGTGGATTTCACGATCAAATTAACCATTAACCAAACCCTCGAAGACCCAAATCGAATCGAAACCAAACCAGTTTGAAACCGATTATGTCGAAACCAGTTTAGAACCGATTGAAACCGTAGGTTCGGAACCGGTTTGTAATTTTCTCCACAAAATCCAATTAACCGTACCGAAACCTGTCAAACCCGAACTGAAACCGATCGAAACCTGGTCTAGAAAACCGGTTTCAACCAGAACCAAAATCAATCATAAACCGGTTTTGACTTTCGTTGACCAAACCGAACCGGTTTGAAACCGTTATGTAGAAACCGGTTTCGAACCGACTGAAACCGTAGGTTCGGAACCGGTTTGTAATTTTCTCCACCAAAACTGGTTAACCATACCGAAACCGATCAAACCCGAACTGAAACCAATCATAACCTGGTCAAAAACCGGTTTCAACCCAAACCGAAACCGATCATAAACCAGTTTTCACTTTAGTTGACTAAACCGAACCGGTTTGAAATCGTTTATGTAGAAACCGGTTTTTAATTTTCTCCAAAACCAGTTAACCGAACCGAAACTGACCAAAAACCGGTCAAAACCTGAACCGAAACCAATCAAAACCCAAACTTAAACCGATCGTAACTTGGTCAAGTAACCAGCCGAAACCAATCAAAACCTGGTCAAGAAACCGGTATAGCGGTATTAACCCGAACTGAAACAGATCATCAACCGGTTTCGACTTTTATTCACCAAAGTTTTAAACCAGTTTGTGCTTGTGCACCTCTAATTACAATTAACTAATCATAACCACCAAAATTGCAGGCTTCAAGATTAACCAATTACCAATCAAAGTAATCATATAATAATAATAACAATCATACCCCATGAGATTAACTCTTAACCGAATACTAAGCTGAATAAACAACTCATACATCTGCCCCAAATCCGCCGCGTTACCATGCGAATACAACACGGTGGTTGTAGCCATCGGATGCCTCACGTACACCGCCACTATCTCCGAGCCTCTGCGAGTATTAAGCTTCAGTATCTCAACGTTCTCACGGTGAGGAAACGGCGTCAGAACCAACAGACCCGTCAAGTCGTCTTTCATCAGCTTGTATGATGCTGGGTTTGGCGGGAAGAAGGCGAATTTTGCTGCCATTGATGACGTCATCCCACCCATGTTATTATTATTATTGTTATTGTTGTTATTTGTGTTGTGTGTTTCAGAGTGATGGTGATGGAATGTAATACCCAGAAAACATGGGAGAAAGAAGAGGAGATTAGTATTAAAATAATAATAATAATTTAATAAATTTAATAATAATAATATTATTATTATTATTATTATTATTTAGTGAAGAGGAAGAAGAAGAAGGTGTTGTGTTGGGATGGGAGATATGGTTATAAAAGGAGGTGTGTGGGGCCCATACGCATGGATCATGATATATGCTGCTTTTTTAAAAAAATTAATTATTTATATAAAAAAAAATAATAATAATAATTATAATAAAAAGAATTATTTATTTCTAATTTTGAATCTACTCTCCCTCCCTCACTACTCACCTTTTACTCTTACATCCAATTCAATGTTTTTTTTATAAAATTAGTGTTTTATCCTGTGGGGGTGGGGTATTGTGTTGTGGTAACCAGTAGGTTGGTAAAATTTGGGCGGTAAGTTGACGCAGAGGTGATTCTAATCGTTGCGCTGGGTAGCGTTAGTCGGTAAAACTATGGTGTTAGGAAGATTCGAGCGTTGTGGATCTCTGACATTGAGGCGTTGAATCTACGCAAATTCGGTAGGTTGTGTCACGCTCGTTACGGTACCGGAACTGAAATGAAAAAATATATTAAAAAAAACAAAATTGGCATTCGTCGATTTTCATTAGGATACCGTAATTATAACAAAATGCGGTAAATCTACTCAAAAAAAACAAACAAAATATTGTGGACTAGTATGGCTAAGCGCTTAGAGATACCAAAAATATTGAAGAAACACTAATCGACCCCGGGCAGATTACGGATAATCTGGGGGTTAAGTAGATGTTTCCCACGAGGGGTTAGATCCGGCAAAGATGGTTCTTCTGATAACCTGCAAAACAGACACCTTGAGCTCGTCACTGAGAAGGGGGGGTACCTCCTTGTGACCACCCTCCGGCATGAATATCAGACTAGGTTGCTCTTGAATATAAGTGTATATTAAGAGAATGACTAGAGCAGATATCAGGTAATATATCAAGATATGAGATATGATATAAGATATAAGATAAGATAATACCATTCCAAGGTGTTGGAGTATTTATAGCCGAATGTAGGTTTCCAAGAAGGTACAGCAGGCTGAATAGTGTTCCTGTTCTGCCAACTGTGGGCTACGCACATGTCATGCTGGTGGTTGGTGGGTAGGCAGCGGCTGATAGTGACCAGGCCGGCTGTGTACTATTCCTGTTCCACCAACTGCAGGCTATGCACGTCCTCCGACAGGTTGGTGAGTAGGCAGCGGCTAATAGTGACATACAGTAAAGAGCGTGCTGCTCGTCATACTGTTGTCAGTGAGCTGTCGTATCTTTGGTCAGATCTTTTGTCCATACCTCGTCAGGTACAGTACAAAAGATCCTCCAGTATCGTACGGACTGGCTCATTTGGGCGGGAGTATTCCCGGCTTTGCTCATTCCTTCTTCAGGTGACATTACTGAATTATTATGAGAGTTAAGTGCCTTGTGCGTGTAGCCTTGCTGCGCGGGTAGCCTTCCCTGATGGCTTGTATCCGCAGCTGCGGGAACAGGCGGAGTACTTCACCATTGGGAGGCTTTTCCTGCGGGAACAGCTTGCGTACTGCGCGTAAGGACGTCACGTCTCTGAGCATGGTGGGTCCTGCGGATCCAGTTGGTCTCGGCGCAGACGTCCCTTAAGTTAAGTCTTGCGGGTTCAACCGCGCAGACGTCCGTTAAGGAGTCTTGCGGGTTCAACTGCGCAGACGTCCCTTTTCAAGGTGAGTCTTGCGGGTCCAACTGGGCTCTGCTGGGACCTACCTCTTCAAGTCCCCCAGTCCAATGTTCTTCTCATGAATTGGTAATAAGTGAGATGAACTTTTGGACTTAAGCAAGGGGTTTTGAAAAGGGGTTTAGTTTTAAGGTTTTCCATGGGGATTCTTCCCGCGGAAGTCCTAATGTCACGTGCAGAATTTCCCACTGTTCTGCTTGATCTTTGGGTATGATGCGGGTAGGTCTGTAACCTCCTCGCAAGTCAGGAGCATTGAGTACCTCTTGTGTAGATTCTCCATGAGGTTTTGGTAGTTTTGAACATAGTGATCAACTATGTTGAACAACCAATTCCATCTTGGAGCTTCAAACAATCTAGTTCTCGACGTTCCCGCTATGCGGGTGTAACACCCCGACCGATGGCGGATTATACATCGGGGCGCCACGTATTGTTTCATTACTCGTGACACTATTTGGGTGTCAATATTTAATAAATACATTTTCTTTGCGCACGAGCAGGACACAAATCTTAAAGTAACATAAATCATATCATAACTCAAAATATTCAAATAACATAATTTGTCTTGTTACATTTTAATCTAGGTCCAAAGAAAAAGAAAACATCCTACGTGTCCTTGAGATTCCCAAAAGCAGCTACAACAAACCTGAACATGTGTTAAAATAAAACGTCAACACTTGCGTGTCGGTGAGAAATCAAGTTTAATAGATATAAATAGATAATAACAAACACTGCGCGCAACATGTGCTTAACTGGGGTTTAACATAGGGTGTAATCAGATTGTGATCAAGCCTAAATAGATCATAGCTCATAGTTCAATCCGTGCTCCCAATCGAGCACAAAAACAAATAATCATACGTGCATGTGTAAACAAAACAAGAAAACCGTAAACGATAGGTCTCCCGTGTTCATCTAATGGATCCATGAAAACTGCGGAATAGGCCGAACAAAGCGGTTAATGATTCACACATACAAATAAACAGCCAAGTAAACGTCCATAACACATGGGGTTTTGCGCACATAAATTTCATAAACAAGTTTAAGACTCAAGTTGTACGAACACATGAACATCCCAAAACGTTAAAAATAAAAGGGGATTGAGTACGAGATTACTCACTTGTAAACGGTGCGTTGAAAGATAATGCAAGAACCAACTTTTAAACAAGCACAAGTTAACCTATAAATAAGAGGTTATTGGTTTAACGATTGGTTTTTATGTCTTGAGTATATGCAGGTCACCTAAACAAATTATTTAAAAGGAAAAATATATATTAATTATTTACCGAGATTCTGGGCAGAACAGAAGAGAAGATGGAGGCAAAGAGAGGAGTGGCGTTGCTGAGGAACTACGGCAGAGAGCAAAGGGAGAGAGATTTGGGGAGTGTTTAAGTGTAGTGTGTGTAGTGTTAATAGACAAGAAATTAGCTTAATTTATAGGAAAACCCAAGGGAACACAATCCCTTGAAAGGGGAAAAGATCTAATCAAATCAAGCAAAAGATACTAAAAAGCACAAGAAACCAAAAGCAAAGGATATCAAAAGATATGCCGGCAGCTGCAGGGGATGGGGAAAAGCTGACAGGTTACAGATCAGAGCATGGGAGGTGTCAGATAAAGCACTGTTCAAGACATGCAAAAGAAGATTTCAAAAGATTATGTCAGTCACTTTTTCTGTCAACCAATAGGATTGGTGCGCATGCTGCGCCGAAAGTGGCTTTTCGGACAGATGTCGGAACTGACCTAAAGTGCTCATACAAAAGATAAGATATTTCAAAAGCATACAGGCTGACTAACTGAAGAAAAGACTTAAGGTCTAGCGCGAGAAGACTTGAGTGCGCGAGGGCGAAGGCAGAGAACAATCCTTAGCGCGCCGCGGGAAGAACTACAATCCTTAGCGCGCCGCGGGAAGAACTACAATCCTTAGCGCGCCGCGGGAAGAACTACCATCCTTAGCGCGCCGCGGGAAGAACTACTATTCTTAGCGCGCTGCGGGAACAGTTCGCCTCGCGTATCGCAGGAACAGTTGGTCTTCGCGCAGGCTTCCTTGTAAGGAGTCTGGCGCGTGGAGCTGCGCAGACATCCTTAGGCGGGAAGAACCAAAGGACAAGCAACGAGTTAAAAAAAGGGGTTCAAGGCGTAAAGGTTAGGCAGAGGGGCGGGACGGCGACAAGAGAGGAAAAGAGGCGGGACGGCGACAAGAAAGAGAGGCGGGACGGCGACAAGAAAGAGAAAGAGGCGGGACGGCGGAAAGGAATTATTATTATTATTAGTAAGTAATATAAAAATATATATAATTTATTTAATGTTAAATTTACAAAGATTAATAATCAAATTTTAAATTATAAAAAGAATCGGATTCGAAAACGGGTACCTGGGTCGGGTCGGATTTGGGCAGATGTCACAGTCTCCCCTACTTTAAGAAATTTCGTCCCGAAATTTATCTCGAAGTAGGATGCGCAGAGAAACGGTGCGGGTACTTGATCATCATTTGATCTTCCCTTTCCCAAGTGAACTCGGCTCCGCGCCTGGACTGCCAACGAACTTTGACAATAGGGATGCGACTGCGCTTGGTTTGCTTTACCTCGCGATCCATAATCTCAACAGGCTTCTCAACGAAATGCATAGACTCATCAACTTGAACTTCATCAAGTGGTATGTGGAGGTTCTCGTCAGCTAAACATTTCTTGAGATTGGATACATGGAAAGTTGGATGCACATTGCTGAGCGCGGGCGGCAGGTCCAGTTTGTAGGCAACTTTTCCCACCCTCGCAAGAATCTTGAACGGACCAACATAACGAGGTGCAAGCTTACCTTTCTTCCCAAAGCGGACAACACCCTTCCAGGGCGACACTTTGAGGAGAACAAGATCACCAACTAGAAATTCGAGAGGCTTCCGCCTGCGATCTGCGTAACTCTTCTGTCGGCTTCTGGCAGTCAGCAGATGATCACGGATCTTGGCGATTTTATCGGTTGTCTCTTGAACTAGTTCGGGTCCTGTGATTTGAACTTCACCCACTTCGCTCCAACAAATCGGCGAGCGGCACTTTCGACCGTAAAGTGCTTCAAATGGGGCCATACCGATGCTGGAATGATAGCTGTTATTATAAGAGAACTCGATCAGAGGTAGGTGTGAAACCCAATTACCTCCAAAATCAAGAACACAAGATCGAAGCATATCCTAAAGGGTTTGGATGGTTCGCTCAGACTGTCCGTCAGTCTGAGGATGATATGCAGTACTCATGTCCAAGCGAGTTCCTAACGCAGATTGGAGAGATTTCCAAAAGCGAGATATAAAACGGCCATCGCGATCAGATATGATGCTCAAGGGAGTACCATGACGGCAGACAATTTCTTTGACATAAAGATGCGCAAGTTGTTCAACACGGTAGGTTTCACGAATGGGCAGAAAGTGGGCAGACTTGGTCAATCGATCCACTATTACCCAAATGCTATCATGTTTGCTTGCGGTCAAGGGTAACTTGGTGATAAAGTCCATTGCTATACTTTCCCATTTCCACGTAGGAATTTCAGGTTGTTCGAGCAAACCAGATGGGCGTTGATGTTCAGCTTTTACCTTAGAACAAGTTAGGCATTTAGCTACGAACACAGCAATATCCTTTTTCATACCGGGCCACCAATAAGAAAGGCGCAAATCATTGTACATTTTGTCACACCAGGATGAACGGAATACCGAGTTTTGTGCGCTTCACTCAGTATGACAGAGCGAAGAATCTCATCATTGGGGATCCAGATGCGATTGAGATAACAGAGAATTCCATTCAGGTTAGGGACTAGATGCGCTTCTGCACCACATGCTAACTCGGCGCGTAGGTTGCCTTTGCTGATCGATGCGCGCTGCGCGTCGCGAATGCGCGATTCAAGATTGCTTTGGATCGGCGCGAAATGAAGCTGCGTGCGCGGCAAGATACAGTTGAGTTGACTGGGTTTGCGGCTGAGCGCATCGGCCACCACATTAGCCTTTCCAGGGTGATATCGGATCTCACAATCGTAATCGCTGATGAGTTCGTTCCATCGGCGTTGTCTCATGTTAAGTTCCTTTTGATCAAAAATGTGCTAAAGGCTTTTATGGTCTGTGTAAATGATGCACTTAGTCCCATAGAGGTAGTGTCTCCAGATTTTTAAGGCAAATACAACTGCACCAAGTTCGAGGTCGTGAGTCGTATAATTCTTTTCATGAATTTTGAGTTGCCTTGACGCGTAAGCGATAACCTTGCCTCGTTGCGTAAGTACACAACTGAGACCTTGGTTGGAGGCATCACAATAAACGACAAAGTCGTCAGTACCCTCAGGTAACGCTAGAACAGGAGCTTCGCACAACAATTGCTTGAGCGTTTGAAAGGCTTCTTCTTGCTTCGAGCCCCAAATATACGGTTTGCCTTTGTGCGTTAATGCTGTTAAAGGCAAGGCGATTTTTGAGAAGTTCGAAATGAATCGCCGGTAGTAACCAGCTAAGCCCAAAAAGGAACGGATTTCGGTAGGAGTGGTCGGTGCAATCCAGTTCTTGATTGCTTCAATTTTGGATGGGTCGACATGAATACCCATCTTGTTTACAACATGACCAAGAAACTGTACTTCATCAGACCAAAATTCACACTTGGAGAGTTTGGCATAGAGTTGTTCGGTTCGAAGCTTTTGCAACACCAACTGAAGATGTTGTTCATGCTCGGCCTTGGTTTTGGAATACACCAGAAAGTCATCGATAAACACGATCACGAATTGGTCCAAGAAAGGCCTACACACCCGGTTCATTAGATCCATGAAGACAGCGGGTGCATTGGTTAAACCGAAGGGCATGACCAAGAATTCAAAATGACCGTAGCGGGTTCGAAAGGCGGTCTTGGGAATATCTTCTTCGCGGATACGCAACTGGTGATAGCCAGAACGAAGATCGATTTTGGAGAAACAAGAGGCACCTTGGAGTTGATCAAAGAGGTCGTCAATACGCGGTAAGGGATACCGGTTCTTAATGGTGAGCTTGTTCAGCTCGCGGTAATCGATACACATGCGAAACGATCCGTCTTTCTTTTTAACGAACAACACCGGAGCACCCCAAGGCGAAGAGCTAGGGCGAATGAATCCTTTATCGGTCAACTCTTGAAGTTGACTTGCTAATTCTTGCATTTCAGCGGGTGCAAGTCGATAAGGAGATTTGGCTACGGGGGATGCACCAGGGACAAGATCAACACGAAACTCGACTTCCCGAGCGGGAGGTAAACCAGAAAGATCATCGGGGAAGACTTCAGGAAAGTCACGCACGATGGGAATTTCAGAAAGTTTCTTCTTTCCTTCATCGGGTTTGACCACATGGGCTAAGAACGCGACACATTTCTTCCGCAAAAGTCTTCGGGCTTCAGAGCATGACATAAGTTTAAGACCGTTAGATGGTTTCTCGCCGTAGATATGAAGATCTTGACCATTTTCCCGAGGAATGCGAATCAACTTCTTGGCGCAGATTACTTCAGCGCGATTTTGCGAGAGCCAGTCCATTCCAATAATCACATCAAAACTTCCAAGAGGCATGGGAATGAGGTCGATTAGAAAATCGTGTTCATTAAGGTTAAGCGTGCAATCTTTGACCACGGAGTTTATTAAAATAGTTTCACCATTAGCCAATTCAACTGAAAAGTTTTCGTTTAAGTTTACTCGCGGTCGCGCAAGTTTTTGTTCAAATGCGCGAGAAATAAAACTTCTATCGGCGCCAGTATCGAAAAGTATAGATGCATATTGTCCGTTAAGTAAAAATGTACCATTAACCACGTCATTATTCGCTTGCGCTTGGTGCCCGGTTATATTAAAAGCTCGTCCGCGCGTCACTTGGTTTGAAATTTGGTTAACCGGATTAGCTTGCGTAATTTGTACTTGCAGTCTCGGGCACGCGTTCCGGAAATGATTGGGGTCACCGCAGTTATAGCACGACCTGGGTCGTGGATTAGGGTATGTTGGTTGTGGATTTAGCGGGTAAGTTGGTGGTGTTTGCGAGATTGGGTTGGCGGGGAGGACTCTACAGTTCTCAGCAGTGTGACCAGTACGGCCACATCGGTTACATTGTCGACACGGGACTTGAGTTGGATGGTGAAGTCTACAGGTTGGGCAAAAGGGTTGGTTTCCTGTGTAAGGTTTCTTAGTTGACGGGGCAGGGAGTGCGGGATTGGTTAAGGCATAGTTATGGACTACAGGGGGTGTTGGGTAGGTTGACAGTGGGTTAGGAGCGTGTACTGGAGGTTGGTAGGCGGGTTGCTGGACAACGAGCGGGTTGGTAAGCGCGTAGGTTTGATGATTGGATCTGCGCCTGCATTTGAGGTTGTTACGGTTTGAGGGTTCTGGCTTGGTTTCTGTTGGTTCTGGGACAGTCTTGGTGAGTTTGGTCTTCTCGGCTCCCCGCAGGAACAGGGTTCCTGCCCTGACATGGTTGTCGCTGAGCACAGCGGCCAATTCGATGGCGTCAGAGAGGGTTGCTGGGTTCCTGGCCCATACAGAATCTTGAATTTCCATGGGGAGACCCCCAAGAAACTTCTCGATGGCTCGGCGGGAAGGGGTAACTAGGTGCGGGACAAGCAAACTTAGTTCGTGGAAGCGCGTAGCGTACTCGCGCGCTTCGCCACTGTACTGCTTCAAGTTCCAAAATTCCTCCTCAAGGCGCTTTATTTCGTTGGGAGGGCAGAATTCTCTAGTCAAAAGTTCCTTGAATTCCTCCCAGAGCATGCTAGAAGCAGCCTCTGCGCCACGCGCGTGAGCTACTCCGTTCCACCAAGTAAGCGCCCTTGATTCCAGGACACTTGAGGCGTATAAGGTTCGTCGGTCTGAAGGGCATTGGGTATGGAGGAAGGTGTTCTCAATTTTCTTGAGCCATTGGAGCATTACGGTGGCTCCTTCAAGCCCTGTGAATTTCGGAGGGTTACCCGCATTAAAGGATTTAATATTGTATCCGGAGGGGTTGGTATTATTTTGGTTTAAGGCTTGGGCTATTGCGGCGGCCATTTCCTGGGAACGTTGCTGCCTACGTCTGCGCGAGGCTTATCTCCTCTGATGACGACGAGCTGATAGCGGAGGCATTCTATAAAAGTTTTAGTTTTTGTTAATATCTTGGTATGGGAAATCGTTTTAGCGCAAAGTATATCGTCGTAAAGCTTGTTTCCCGGAGTTAAATGCTATCAAATTTTGAAGTAAAACATGAATCTAAATGCAAACTTAATATAGGTAATGAATTCGAATTGAAAATCGACAATTCATGCATCACCATGACTTTCCGAATTCTCAATTTAAAATATCGAGTAAATGAATATTGGAGATTGACAATTCATGTATCACCATGACTTTTCAAATCTTCAATTTAAAACATAAAGTTAATGGGGATTGAAAATCAACTATTCATGTATCACCATGACTTTTCGGATTTTCAATGCTAAATCCCAACAACAAACGAATATGTAAATAAAGAAATAAATTGAAATTTAACAATAAAAAATCGAAAGATCGCGAATAAAACACGAAATCATGTGCTGCGTATGCGCAAGCATATTTATAAATATCGAGTAAGTAACAATTAGCGCGCAAACATGAGATATTTCTCATGTTCGAGAAGGGACTCTTAGGTATTCTAGGTCGTTACGTCTAACCACCTATCCTAAAGTCACGGAGCTCTGATACCAATCTGTAACACCCCGACCGATGGCGGATTATACATCGGGGCGCCACGTATTGTTTCATTACTCGTGACACTATTTGGGTGTCAATATTTAATAAATACATTTTCTTTGCGCACGCGCAGGACACAAATCTTAAAGTAACATAAATCATATCATAACTCAAAATATTCAAATAACATAATTTGTCTTGTTACATTTTAATCTAGGTCCAAAGAAAAAGAAAACATCCTACGTGTCCTTGAGATTCCCAAAAGCAGCTACAGCAAACCTGAACATGTGTTAAAATAAAACGTCAACACTTGCGTGTCGGTGAGAAATCAAGTTTAATAGATATAAATAGATAATAACAAACACTGCGCGCAACATGTGCTTAACTGGGGTTTAACATAGGGTGTAATCAGATTGTGATCAAGCCTAAATAGATCATAGCTCATAGTTCAATCCGTGCTCCCAATCGAGCACAAAAACAAATAATCATACGTGCATGTGTAAACAAAACAAGAAAACCGTAAACGATAGGTCTCCCGTGTTCATCTAATGGATCCATGAAAACTGCGGAATAGGCCGAACAAAGCGGTTAATGATTCACACATACAAATAAACAGCCAAGTAAACGTCCATAACACATGGGGTTTTGCGCACATAAATTTCATAAACAAGTTTAAGACTCAAGTTGTACGAACACATGAACATCCCAAAACGTTAAAAATAAAAGGGGATTGAGTACGAGATTACTCACTTGTAAACGGTGCGTTGAAAGATAATGCAAGAACCAACTTTTAAACAAGCACAAGTTAACCTATAAATAAGAGGTTATTGGTTTAACGATTGGTTTTTATGTCTTGAGTATATGCAGGTCACCTAAACAAATTATTTAAAAGGAAAAATATATATTAATTATTTACCGAGATTCTGGGCAGAACAGAAGAGAAGATGGAGGCAAAGAGAGGAGTGGCGTTGCTGAGGAACTACGGCAGAGAGCAAAGGGAGAGAGATTTGGGGAGTGTTTAAGTGTAGTGTGTGTAGTGTTAATAGACAAGAAATTAGCTTAATTTATAGGAAAACCCAAGGGAACACAATCCCTTGAAAGGGGAAAAGATCTAATCAAATCAAGCAAAAGATACTAAAAAACACAAGAAACCAAAAGCAAAGGATATCAAAAGATATGCCGGCAGCTGCAGGGGATGGGGAAAAGCTGACAGGTTACAGATCAGAGCATGGGAGGTGTCAGATAAAGCACTGTTCAAGACATGCAAAAGAAGATTTCAAAAGATTATGTCAGTCACTTTTTCTGTCAACCAATAGGATTGGTGCGCATGCTGCGCCGAAAGTGGCTTTTCGGACAGATGTCGGAACTGACCTAAAGTGCTCATACAAAAGATAAGATATTTCAAAAGCATACAGGCTGACTAACTGAAGAAAAGACTTAAGGTCTAGCGCAAGAAGACTTGAGTGCGCGAGGGCGAAGGCAGAGAACAATCCTTAGCGCGCCGCGGGAAGAACTACAATCCTTAGCGCGCCGCGGGAAGAACTACAATCCTTAGCGCGCCGCGGGAAGAACTACCATCCTTAGCGCGCCGCGGGAAGAACTACTATTCTTAGCGCGCTGCGGGAACAGTTCGCCTCGCGTATCGCAGGAACAGTTGGTCTTCGCGCAGGCTTCCTTGTAAGGAGTCTGGCGCGTGGAGCTGCGCAGACATCCTTAGGCGGGAAGAACCAAAGGACAAGCAACGAGTTAAAAAAAGGGGTTCAAGGCGTAAAGGTTAGGCAGAGGGGCGGGACGGCGACAAGAGAGGAAAAGAGGCGGGACGGCGACAAGAAAGAGAGGCGGGACGGCGACAAGAAAGAGAAAGAGGCGGGACGGCGGAAAGGAATTATTATTATTATTAGTAAGTAATATAAAAATATATATAATTTATTTACTGTTAAATTTACAAAGATTAATAATCAAATTTTAAATTATAAAAAGAATCGGATTCGAAAACGGGTACCTGGGTCGGGTCGGATTTGGGCAGATGTCACAGCGGGGATGTCATTCCCGTTTCGCAAGCATGGCCCAGAAGATCCTTCTTGGTTTCAATTCCCTGCGGAGTGCTAGGTATGTGAAGGGTTTTGCCTTAACACTGTACCCGCACTCGTCTTATAGTTACTTTACTTCCAAGGTATTCCTGGCTTCAATTCCCTGCGGGTGCTAAGTATGTGAAGGGTTTTGCCTTGACACTACTCGCACCCGTCTTATGGTTACTTGGTTGCCGAGGTATTCTTGGCTTACTTTTGAATCTTTTTGAAATTCGAAGAGTTGGTGAAAGAATAAGAACAGTCCAAACTGTTGAAACGTCGTCCGACGGTTTCTTCTGACAGTGTCAGGACGTGCAGGAAGTTATGGCGACGTGACAGTATATGGTCATTCCAGGCGCTTTTTCAGGCGCGTGGGCGCGATTTTTCGGGCGCGTGGCCGCGAAATTAATGGCACGCGTCCTTTCAACAGCTGTTGCCAGCTTGCTCTTTGCCACGTGTCATAGTTTCATTGCACATGCGATTTCTCTCTCTTCCGCATTAAATTCATCGCATTAATTGCGATGAGTATATAAAGGGCGAGAGGGTGCACCTTAGTCCACACTTTCACTTCTCTCTTCATCTTCTAAACGATTTTCGGCGAATACTCACTATTCCGTCGAGCATTCTTCTGAAATCGTTGTTCTGTACATCCAAAACATGTCCTCTACCCGTGATTTTGAGGCCACTGCCGAGGAGTCTGAGTTGTTCGTCGAGAACCCGACGTCGACGTCCGAAAAGGACGACAATAGCACTGCTGGCGAGTGCGAGTGCGCTCTTCCTATTGACCTCTACCAGTACATCGTCCGGAAGTTCATGCTCGAGCCATTCGAGCCTGAGTTTCCAGAGCCACACCAGATGGTGTACGATGCCTCCAAGGGCAAGATAGGGGTGTACGCTGCATTCTTCGTCTATGAGAATCTCAGGTTCCCATTGACGAAGTTTGTATACCGTGTCTTGGAGAGGCACGGTGTGCATCTGACGGAGGTACACCCGATGGCGATTGCCAAGATCCGCCACTTTGAGTGGGTGTGCCTCATTCTGGGCGTGGAGCCCCACGTTGATCGGTTGATGACCTTCTACTCCTGGAGGTGCATCCAGGGGTGGTACACCTTGGTCAATCGGATCAAGGGTTTGAAGATCTGCGCTACCGAGCGCAGTCTTCGGTCGTGGAAGCGGGAATTTTTCTATATCTCCGCTCGCGTCGTCCCCCTTACGATGACGTTTAAGAATGGGAGAGCACTCCCCGCCCTTCACGCCCTCAACCACCAGGATGCGGAGTGGTTCGCCAAGATCTCCCGGATCCAGACTCCTGTGTACCGCTTTGCGGAGTCTGGGATGGTGATGCTCGAGATGAGCCTGGTGTGGAAGGAGGCGTCACAGATTCCCATCGTCCTCGAATACGGTTTGAACTATGTCCCTTACGGTATGCTCTGTCTTCTTTGTTGATATAGGTTTTTCTTCTAACTGTTTCTTTTTTTTTTATTTCAGATGGAAACGACTTGCAGTCGCTCCTGCATCCGCGGGAGGCTGATGGTCCCGCTCGGATGGGTACTCGTGCTCTCGATGAGAACGAGTTGCCCATCTTGGAGCAAACGAGGGATCGGTTTGTGGAGGTCTACCCGCCAGGCCACCCCATTCTGAGCGCCACGCGGCCAGGTAAGGAGTTATTCAACCCTCGACCTCTCAATGCTGAAACCTCTGCTGGAATTCCTCTAATCTTGTCTTCTGATGAGGAATCCGCAGATGGTCCTCCGTTGGTGCGGAAAAAGAAGGCCACTGGCGCGAAGGGCAAGGCGAAGGTTGCCTCCACCGCCGATCCGGTTGTCCGGTCTGACTCGGAAACCCAGAGCGAGGAGGCGGCGGGGAACCCTGGTGGTAGTGAGACCACTGTTCCGGAGGTTGAGACGGCTGTCACCTCCGGGCAGCCCAGTGTGACGACGGTGAGCGGCGTGAAGAGGCCGGCTCCATCGGGTTCGTCCCCGCCTGTCAGAACCTTTAAGCTCAAGAAAACCCGTAAGTATAATCTTCCTTTAACTGCATAGCTTTCCACCATTATACTTATATCTTCTTTGTGCAGGCGTGGATGCTACCGCATTCCAGGGTGGAGCGGGGAGGAGCACCTCCGGACCCATGACGGTAGGTTTGGTCAACCTACCTGAGGCGATGACCCAGGCGTCTGCGCCTGCTTCAGTTGGTTCAGTTGCTCACCCGATTGAGCCAACTGTTCCAACTGTGATGACATCTCCGCTGGCTGTCAGTGCCATATTTACTGATTCCTTCACTGAGCCGGCGGTGAATGTTACTGTGGATTCTTCCGCAGCCGCGGCCGCGGTTGTGAGTTCACCTCCGGTGAGTTCAGCTCCGCTGGTTTCTACCAAGGCAGCCTCCGCTATGCCTCCTCCGGCACCGGCGACTACGGCCGGTCCTTCAGGTATGTCCGGGGTTGGGGCGTCAAGCCAATCTCTGCCTCCTTCCCATCTGCCTGACCTCTTGGATGGATATCCGTTAGGTTCGGGTGATGGGTTTGGCGGCTACAGGCCTGTCGTCGACCCTACAGGTGCGTAGGGTTATTTTGGCCTTTATTTTATATATATATATTTTTTTATCATCTTTTCCTAACTGCTTTTTGCTTTTGCAGTGTCGGATTCCAATGAAGTGTATGTTCCATGATGGAACATCCGCCGAGGAACAACCCTTCGGACGCCTGTAGAATGCGTCGAATGGTCGCGCCACGCCGCCCCCGCCGGTGCGCTGGGGGAAGCCATGTCCAGCTACCAGGAGGGTAGGCTGTCGAATGAACTGCGAATTCTCCTTGCCCGGATGCAGCCGCGCGTCGAGTTACTTTGTCGTGAAAACGACAAGTTAAAAACGGCGCGTAGCCTGGAAGTGGCTCAGGCGCGGGCCATCCGGGAGGAGAACAAGAGGCTTGCCGCAGTGGCTGCGGAAAAAGAGAAGGCCTTCAAGGCCCTTGAAGTTGAAGTTCAGGCCCGTCTCGAGGCCCGTTCCAAGGCTGCCCAAGCTGTTAACGAACAGCTTCGGCTGGCTAAGGAAACTGCACGGAACGCAACTGAGAGGGCCACCAAGGCTGAAGCTGTTGCTGAGCCTCTACGCATTGAGAATGAGGAGCTTAAAGCCAAGCTAGAGAGGCTCCAGCAGGCTCATGATGCCTTGGCTATGGAAGACGCCAAGAAGCTCCAAGAGATCTTGGACCAGAGGGGCGTGCTTGACCATACTGAGCGGAAGCTAAAGGGCGTTGAAGAGGCTGCTGCTAAGGAAGTGTTGCTAGCCAACCTTAACAAAAGTGAAGCCGAACGCGCCCGTAACCAAGCTCAAGCTGCCCTCCAGGAGGCTCTGGTTGCCAAGGAATGGCTTCTTCGAGAAGCGTTGTCTCAGGTATGCGTAATTTCATAATATCTTTACGCTTTTCTTTGTACATAGAAAATGTTTTGATACTTGTATTTTTTCTTGTAGGTTGTGCATCGAGTCTTCACAGACACATCATACGACGATGCCATGAGCGCAGCCCTCAACGTTTCTCATGAGGATGAGGAAAAGGCCGGCTTCCTGCTTGGTCTAGGGTTCTTTGAGAAAGGCATCCCGCCTTCCAACTTCCCTTTATATGATGTGGATACTGAAGCTGTATATGACCAAGCAGTGAACCAGTATGCCGCCTTCCCGCATCCGGTGGTGGAGAAGGTGAACGAAGTTGCTGCTGCTGATGATGGGCTAGCCATTCTAAAGACCTTCCTTGAACCGCCACAGCCAACTGATGGTGCGGGTACAAGTGGGTTTGGAGGGAGTGGTCCTGAAGCTTGAACCTTAAGATCCCTTCCCACTGTTAGGATAGGTTTACATTGTATAGATTTATATTCATGTAGGCGGGTAGTTACCCGGCCATTCTTGTAATACTTGAATTATTATGAAATATAAATCTTTGTGCGGGTAGGACCGCTACTTTCACTGGATGACTTGCTTTATAAACGTTATATGACTTGCTCATGCATACTTTAGTTTAAATTAGCAACCTTCCAAGTGTTCTGAATAAGTTAACCTTTGAACGTGGTAGATAATAGGTTGAAGTTTTGCTTCCTCTTTCGTGATTGTGCGGGTAAGACCGTCACTTGCACTTAGTAGGATGGCTAAACTCTACCTATATCTAACCTGCGTGGAGGTTTTCTTCATCTTTTCCTTAGAAATTTTCTAAGTGTTTAGAATAAGTTAACCTTTGAACGTGGTAGATAATAGGTTGAAGTTTTGCTTCCTCCTTTGTGATTGTGCGGGTAAGACCGTCACTTGCACTTAGTAGGATGGCTAAACTTTACCTACATCTGACCTGCGTGGAGGTTTTCCTCATCTTTTCGTTAGAAATTTTCTAAGCGTTTAGAATAAGTTAACCGTTCGACGCGCGGTTGTCAATAGGTTAGTTCGGTTTCTTCTATCATGATTTGTGCGGTTAGGACCGGCACTTTCATTTAGTGGGATGACCAAACTTTACCTATGACTGACCTGCGTGAAGGTTTGCCGTTTTTTTTGTGTTTATGCGGGTTTTGCCGCCGTCCACACGCAACGATTTCTTTACGCTTATTTATGCGGTGAAAACCGGCATATCAGTGTTTTGAATAAATTAACCGTTCGATGCGCGGTTGTCAATAGGTTAGTTCGGTTTCTTCTATCATGATTTGTGCGGTTAGGACCGGCACTTTCATTTAGTGGGATGACCAAACTTTACCTATGACTGACCTGCGTGAAGGTTTGCCGTTTTTTGTGTTTATGCGGGTTTTGCCGCCTTTCACACGCAACGACTTCTTTCCCCACTTATGTATGCGGTGAAGACTGGCATATCAGTGTGGAAAGTTCATAAGTATAAATGTAAGACGATCAGCGTCAATGTGATAAGGAGAATCATTTCCATTAGAAGTGGCTCTGGGCCTTTTCTTTTACAAGTTTGGAATTGATCTACATGCAGATTGTGTAATTGAGCTCCCTTCCATGTTCTTGGGAGTGTCATCGAGCCTTTCGAGCCGATACGCACTTGGTTCGGAATCTCGTTGTTTACGCAGTATGTAGTCTCCAACATTGAAGCTGCAATTTTATTCGTGTTTTCCCCAACTGGGGTTCTACACGCATCAGCCTGCTCAGCGTTCGTTACGCCACGAGGTGCGCGAGCGTCCCATCTCTGACAAATGCTTCGACGATGTCCTTCACGTCTGTGCATTCTTCAGTGTTGTGGCCTTTTGTCCTGTGAAAGTCACAGTATTTGCTCCGATCAGCATTGTGACGATGTCGGATTATTGGAGCCTTTGGCCATGGGAGCTTCTCAGGGGCGAATATCTCGGTGACGCTTTTGGTGAGTGGCGTCCATCTGGAGTTCTGGTTCGACTGTACGTTATCCCTTCCGCCTAACCGATGTTGCAAGCCGGATGAGGTGTCAAAGTTTACCCTTGACTGCCAAATGCCTAGCTTCCGCTTTTTGTTTAGTCGGGCGGTAAGGACGTTGTCTTCTCTTGTTTTCTGGGTGTAGAGGTTTGTGCTTTGGGGGAGATCTCTACCCAGTTGCTTCTCCGTTTCCGCAAAGCGTTTAGCTGCTGTCATGATGGCATCCCATGTGGACGGCATGCCATCTTTACCCGTTAAGGTGCGGACGAGCTCTGGGTCTTTCGCGTCCTGGATGAAAGCAGCGCGAACAAGATCTTCGCTAATAGTGCCCAGACTTAGCTTCTTTGAATTGAAGCGCGTGATGAAGTCTGGTAAGGACTCATCTTCCTCTCGGATGCAGTTGAGGATTGTCCATTGCTCTTCGGTATACTTTCTTTGTTGGCTGAAGTGTTGGCTGAACTTCTGCTAGAAGTCTGCCCAATCGTAGATGTGGTGGACCGGTAGACGATCGAACCACGCTCTAGCTGGCCCAACAAGCGTCATTTGGAACATGTAACACCACGTAGGTTCCGTCCAATTACTGACGGTTGCCCCCTCTATGAATCTGTTCAAATGATCGTCTGGATCAGATATACCATCGTAAGTGCCGATGTTGGACATCTGTTTGGCACTTTTCGGGGCGATTGCTTCCGCAATGTCCCTTGCAAATTTGGACGTTCCCGCTTTTGCAGCAGTTGGTCTAAATGTTTTGGAGAAGTCACGTGGGTTTCCACCCGCGTTTTTTGGTTTGAAGGTTTCTCCAAAATGCCTTCTCGGTTGGGAGTCCGTTTCCTTACGCTTCCATTTCGCCCTATGACGAGGGTTTGCGTCACTATCGGATTCTTCCGAATCATCGTCCAAGTACTCTCCGAATTCATCAGCCTGTTGGATTGAACGTAAGCGTTCATCCAACTCAGCTTGGAATTCTTTTTGACGTGCTTCCGCCCACGCTTTAACTTCATCGAGTGTTTGACGGGGGAGCCTCGTTCGTTGTCTCTCTAACTGGGTATCGGTGAATCCCAGTGAGAGATTATTTACTGCACTTGCCCCAGCTCGGGTAACTGGGGTAGTGTTCGTAAAATTTACTGCACTTGCCCAGGTTTGGGTAACCGGGGTAGTGTTCGTAAAAACTGTGTAGTCGCCGGTATTCCCCCCAGTAGCTGGGGTTGTGGTTACCGGGGCTTCTTGATCACTCGTTGGTTTTGGGACCGGAGTACCTTTAACCATCTTTCCAGAAGTTTTGAGAAAACTGAAAAAGAATTAAGTTCTAGCTTTTATGCACGGATGGCGCCAATGAAGAAACACTAATCGACCCTGGGCAGATTACGGATAATCTGGGGGTTAAGTAGATGTTTCCCACGAGGGGTTAGATCCGGCAAAGATGGTTCTTCTGATAACCTGCAAAACAGACACCGTGAGCTCGTCACTGAGAAGGGGGGGGGTACCTCCTTGTGACCACCCTCCGGCGTGAGAATCAGACTAGGTTGCTCTTGAATATAAGTGTATATTAAGAGAATGACTAGAGCAGATATCAGGTAATATATCAAGATATGAGATATGATATAAGATATAAGATAAGATAATACCATTCCAAGGTGTTGGAGTATTTATAGCCGAAGGTAGGTTTCCAAGAAGGTACAGCCGGCTGAATAGTGTTCCTGTTCTGCCTACTGTGGGCTACGCACATGCCATGCTGGTGGTTGGTGGGTAGGCAGCGGCTGATAGTGACCAGGCCGGCTGTGTACTATTCCTGTTCCACCAACTGCAGGCTATGCACGTCCTCCGACAGGTTGGTGAGTAGGCAGCGGCTAATAGTGACATACAGTACAAGAGCGTGCTGCTCGTCATACTGTTGTCAGTGAGCTGTCGTATCTTTGGTCAGATCTTTTGTCCATACCTCGTCAGGTACAGTACAAAAGATCCTCCAGTATCGTACGGACTGGCTCATTTGGGCGGGAGTATTCCAGGCTTTGCTCATTCCTTCTTCAGGTGACATTACTGAATTATTATGAGAGTTAAGTGCCTTGTGCGTGTAGCCTTGCTGCGCGGGTAGCCTTCCCTGATGGCTTGTATCCGCAGCTGCGGGAACAGGCGGAGTACTTCACCATTGGGAGGCTTCTCCTGCGGGAACAGCTTGCGTACTGCGCGTAAGGACGTCACGTCTCTGAGCATGGTGGGTCCTGCGGATCCAGTTGGTCTCGGCGCAGACGTCCCTTAAGTTAAGTCTTGCGGGTTCAACCGCGCAGACGTCCGTTAAGGAGTCTTGCGGGTTCAACTGCGCAGACGTCCCTTTTCAAGGTGAGTCTTGCGGGTCCAACTGGGCTCTGCTGGGACCCACCTCTTCAACTATCAACTGTAGTAAAAGAAAATCTATGAGTAGTTTGCTTACGTGTGTGATCCTGTGAACTGTGATGAAATGGGAGAATTAAATTGCAAAGTTGAACTCCTACTTTAAAATTTTGACCCCTTGGTTACGCTTTTCGTGTGTACTAGCATCGGATATTTTGATATGGATATCTGGGTTTTAACTGTATGTGTATAGACTCCATAATTTCTAACGATGTTTTCAAGATGTAGGTAATGGAATCTTCAACCCGTGATGCATGTCAACACCGATGCGCATGGTAAAGCCAATAACGTGTCTGAAACTGGTTTAACGCCTGGTATCGGTTACGCATTATATATAGGTTGCACGTCTGACGATAGTTTTGTATTAGGCGTCAGGTTACACATGTGACTCCATGTGTAACCTGGGTATGATTGATTGATTGTTACACATGTGACTCCAGTTTTGCATCAGACGTCAGTTTCGTGCCCGACTCCGGTTTAGCCTCAGACGTGAGTTTCATATTCTTCTTGGACTGTAAAAAAATAATAATATGTAATTTAGTTCATTTTAACTCCTATATTGGATTCTTCATCCTCATACCCCCAAATTATGTGGGAAACTAAAGTAAATACCCCCAAATTATGTGGGAAACTAAAGTAAAATCTCATATATTTAGGTGTTCACTAGCTCACCCCCTCCTAATCTTATACTTTAATACTTTTATGAGTGAAAATGTGTATTATTTAATTGATTACAAATAAATATATATATATATATATATATATATATATATATATATGGGGAGAATTTGAGGTAAAAGATGTTTAATAAGTTAACAAATTTAGTGGATGTATGTGTATTTTGGTTTAATTGTATGAATAGTTAGCATCCTTCTTAGACCGTCCGTAGCGGCGATGTTGCCACCTGTGTTTTGAAGGATAACGCGGGGGTACATCGCCCCCATGCATTTTGTAATTTTTTTTGGCTACGTTATATATACAACGCGAGAATTGGCTTCAATATAAAAAAAAGAGCCGTTATATATTACCTTGCAGTGGGTTACGGCCACGGCGGTTTTCTGGTTGCCATGGTTGTTGTGGTGTTGGACGGAGTTTGGACGGTTTTCTGGTTGCCACGGCCGAAGCATTGGATGGAGTTTGGTGGTGGTGTTGCCATGGTTGCTGGTGATATACAGATGGTGTGGTTTTAGGGTTTTGATTGGTATATGTAAGTATGTAATGAATGGTTTTTTATGGGCCGGTTTTTAGTGTGTTAGTTTGGGCTTATATGACCTTGTTTTTGTTTGACTCATAGTCTCATAGTACTCACTAGAGGTGTACAAATCGGGTTTTTCAAATATCCGGGTTTGGGTATGATCGGGTTTTAAAAAATCGGCTATTGGCAATATCCGGGTAGGATTAATGTAATTTTTATTTAATAAAATATTATTGTTATTTGATTATTCTTATTAAAAATTTTTTTTTTTTAAAAACAAAAAGTGTAAAAGTGACTGGGCGCCACGTGGCGCATAACACCTGGGGGTGGAGAGTTATGATTACACCCTGTTTTTGTAAAAAACCATAACTCTGACTGGACGTCACGTGGCGCATAATGACTAAAGGTGGAGAGTTATGACTACACGTGGTCTTAGACTTAAAAAAAAAGTTGTACACCACTAAAAGATTTCTGCACACTAATGAACAATTTAAATAATAAAGTATACAACCACTATAGTCTATACCAAGATTGATGATTTACAAAGTAATTTTGATGGTATACAAATACTTCTATATTGTTCAAGAGAAACTTCTCAGTAAAATGACTAAAATCTAAGGTTATATGCATAGGAGGTTATAAATTATGGACAATTTTTGTTATGTGACGTATCAACAAATGAAGGATTTTTATTTTAAATGTATAATGGTGTATATATATGCTACACACAAAAGATTAAAATAATAATAACTGAAACAAGAAACCATATGACAAAAACACGCCGCCCCTGTCACCCCATTTATCGTCCAGCGGGGGGGGGGGGGGATCCCTTTAAAAATCGCCCAACATCGCTCATTTTTCTCGCCCATTACACTCAGCCTAAGCATTGTTGGTATAAAAAAAATAAAAAAGTAAATTCGGAAAAACAAGCATCTCACTTTGTATGAGAAAATAAGCAGTTTGACAAATTATAGTCCGAAAATAATCAAGTCTCCGACAATTAGACAAAAAGGTTAGATATGAAGGCTCGGATATGCTTATATATGCTACATGCGTACATGTATCGTAGAGAGAATGTTTTACACAATAATGTTAGTTTATTCAATATATAATTATTGTGAAAGTATTATACTAAAAAGTAAATTACAACATAGCTAGCTGCCTCTCAAGAAAACTTGTAGCACAAACTGTTAAGCATAAGTAATTTTCAAATGATGGAGCGTGAGTCCTAGTTTTCATGGAGGTGTAAAAGTAGGTATAGGCATGAAAAGCCATAATGAGTGTATATAGAATGGGCTCTCTTTTATTTTCATTTTTTTTTCTTTTGTTTAAAAAATATGATAATTCATGAACTTGTGGTACGAGCTTTTAGGAGATTGCAGCTTAGCTTAAAAAACCAGATAACCGTATAATAACCAGTGTCCAGTGATGGACTAATGAATTTTTTTCAAACCAGGGGGTGTTTGGGTATAATACACAATAAATTTGCCCTTAGACTAAACGTATATTACTCAATTAACCCATAATTTCTCTTGAAATTCAGAATTCATACACAATACTTGTATAAGGTACGTAGCGATACATATATACATACACATGCATTGATGCATGTACTGACAAACCTAGTATACATGTTGCGTGTTAGACTGAATCACCGTGTTTTTATTTTTTATATGTAACATTTACTGTGATTTTTGATCTTCCCTTGAAATTTTTGAATGTCTTACTCACAAGATTTCTGAACTTATCAATCTATACGTGTTATATATGACTTGATTATCAAAATTCAATTGACTACTTTTGGTTATTCTTTCTAAATTGTTATTGAACAACACATTATTATGTATGGTAAATTGGTAAGTAATTTCTTGGCATTGGAAGAAAAATAAAGCCATAATCTTGTGATGGGTCCACTTTTGACTTTGTTAAAAGTAATGTTCCCACAATAGTCAATAATACACACAAGGCATAAGACCTAAATGATGGTCATCTTCTTCCAAAAGTAAAATGGTTAATAGAATAAAAACTATCATGAAGAACATGTGCTTCCCATCAGCCGCTAGTGGTATAATATTAACACTCTTTGGTCATTAATAAGATGTTACAGTCACAAACAAATATTTTTATTTTTCATTATTTATGTTAGAACAAAAGGGTTTTTGACATAGATATAAAGGGTTGTTAATTTCGATTCGGTCGTTAACCAAAACCAAGTTTGGGCTAAAATATTTACTTATGAATACATTAAATGGATGCTTAAATAAATGAAATGAATGTATAGTACATGAAATTGAGGTATAAAGACATAAAATAATGACGTATAATATGAAATACATGAAATGAAGGTAAACCTACTTAAGTTTCCCATATACTTTAGATATAATTGTCTTATGTATTTTTATATGTTAATCTTCATGGGATTGGTTTGTAACTTTTTCATTAATAATAGAATCTTTATCCTACCCATTTGGTCCGATTTTTAGTTAATTTGGCTAATTTTGGTTCGGTTTCTTTGATTTTTGGTTCGTTTAACGATTCGGTTATTGATCACCCTTTCATATAAAGCAAATCATCATTTGAGAAAATGATCATATAAAAAAAATCTGAACTTGATAGGTATGAAATATTTAACGTTCATCATCGACATCAAAATCTAATCCAACAAGCTTTTTCCTCGACAACTTTCAGTTTCTTTTGGAATTTAATAGACGAGTCTATATGAGTTCATAAACGCGCCGAAGTATCCAAACCAAATCAAGTATTCAGTATTTATGGTGTTTTAATCCGTTATTCAGTATTTATGGTTTTTCGTTACCGTCTATAACCGACTTTTTTTTTATGTTTTTTTTGTTTTCTCGTTTTTGAACTCAGGTTTTTTCTCTTTCCCTAAAACCGATTCTTAAAATAAATAACTAAATAAAGAATAATTTAGAAATTAAACAGGGGTTAATGAAAATATGTATGTTTTTAAAAGAAAATTTGTAGAAAAAATGCCCCCATGCAGGATCGAACTACAGACCTCCAGTTTACAAGACTGGCGCTCTACCACTGAGCTATAGGGGCCTTGTTTGTCAAACTGATGAATTTGTTTATTAATAATAATTTATCACCATAATCTGTTTTGTTTCATTGGATGCGACAACGAAGTATCATATGAAATAACACCCCCTTATCCAATGATATTTGTATAACAAAAACCTAATGTTTTATGTAATTTACAACAAAAGTTTTTTGTACATGTATTTTACTCGACCTTAATTTTCAAATATTTCATAAAAACATCCAAACGATTTACAACGAAGTGACAGGTAAACAGATAACAAACTGCGCCGCAACTCTCTTTTGACTAGCAATCTCAATCCTACAAAAAACAAAGTTTCGGTTCTTATGGGCCGATAAGTCACTATGCACGGCTTTTTGAACTATGTTCAAAAGGTCCACGACATCTGAAGCTAAGAAACCAAAAGTGTCAAAGGCAAATGAGATAAACACGTGTTGATTCTCCAAACAGGCTCTCTCCTGTTTAGTAACCTTGCCCGATGCCGCCTTCAATGTTGCCTGGCATGCTACAAACGCATTGTCCCTAAGCCCAACAAGATAGGACACTTCTGTGAGGTCCACACAAGCGTGTTTCCCCCTACTCACCCAAAAACAAGAATATCGGTCGGTCGTAATGAAAATCTTCCTTCAAGAGGATCCGGAAGAAAGTTTACGGGGGCTTCCTTTCTAGCCAAAATCCCAGCCCGTTTAAGAATATCGCATAAACATCCCTCACAAAATCGTGTTTGTACTTAAAAACCCAGATAACTCTTTGCAATGAACTGCATGCTCGTAAAAAAAATCCAAACAAACCTCGTGACAAACCGTGCATGGCACATCTACCGGAAACAAAGGATCATTAAACGATACTTCAGGATGGTCCGGTACTCCAAAGCCGATATGTGTTGGCTCAATCCTTCAATAGAGATAACACTTAAGAAATCCTGAGCCCGAAGGCACTCAAACACCATTTCTGACAAGGGGATAAATTAAACATCATTTTCAAACTCTGGATGATTCCACTATAAAGAACACTCGTCAAAGCATGTTAGGCGGGAGAGGCGGGGGGGGGGGGGGGTGATGTATGTAAGTGACAATTATGTGGCTAATAATAATATATAAAATTATGGAAGAATATCTATATAGGTGTAGTTGTTAGCGTTGGACCTATGAAGTAAGAATGAACCTTGAGAGTTGAGACCATCTATGGATAGTGATGGCAATAAACCACTCATTGTATTTTTTTTTCTTATAAGACGTATGTGGCGAAACTTTAATTACATTATTATATTTATTAAGAAAAAGTTAAGTTTTGCAACATTATTTTTATTAGAAGAGTTGCAATTCTACTAGCAAACTAGCTCATATGGAATACAATGGTCTTCAACGGGTTTAAAAATGATACAAGATGCAAACATTAACAACATTATTGTTGGACTTGTCAATTCGGCAACTCAACCCGTGGTAAATATAAATATCAAGTTGATGGACAATTGAAATCAAGTTAATGTCTTAATTTTATTAAAAAAAAAGAGTAAACTATGGTTTTCGTCTCTAGGGTTTGTCTAAATATGCAGTTTTAGTTCAATAGTTTTAAATTTGTGATTTTCGTCCATGTGGGTTCATTTCACTTGCAATTAAACCCGACTCCACTAACCCCGTTAAGTCTAGTCGTTAAACTCATCAGTATGCCCCTCACGTGAGAAACAATTTTGTCATTTTCTTCTCAAATACACCAATTCCACCAATGCAAAATTAATAACAACTGTCGGAACTCTAAAACCACCGTTTCCGTCACTCAGGTAATTATTATTTCTATTATTATTATTATTATTATTATTGATGTGCTAGTTTGAGGTACCAAAACGCGTACCTTACCTAAAGTATCCGTACCTGTACCCGTACCATAAAATTCAAATATGGGTATGGATACCAAATTTACTGATTTTACTTTCGGGCATGGATATTGGTTCAAATACATGATCTCACACATTTCCACCAGGAGAAGATCAAAAAATTCAAAATAATAATATTCCAACCTTATAAATTCTAAATCCTCTCATGTTTTCTGAATGATGAATTATTGATGATACAGAAAACTGATGAACAAATCTCTGTAATAATTCATACATCACATTCTTTCATAATAATAATAATAATAATAATAATAATAATAATAATAATCCAAATTCACACTCACATAATTCACACAGATTCAATCAAACCATTTCATAAAACACTCTCTTGTTGCTGACACCAACACCAATTCCACCAATGCAAAATTAATAACAATTGCCGGAACCCTAGAACCACCGTTTCCGTCACTCAGGTACTTTATTATTATTATTATTATTATTATTATTATTATTATTATTATTATTATTATTATTATTATTATGCTTTGTTTGTTGCTGTACTTACCGGAAATGCGAAGCTCGTCAGGAAGTTACTGGTATTGAATTTGATTAGTTGATTAGTTAATTATTATCACTATTATTATTATTATTATTAACCTAATTTGTTACATGAGGATTATATTTATGGTTAGGGTTAGGGTTTATGCTTGATTCAATCTCGATTTAATTTATACAGTTTAATGTGTGTAGTAATCATATGTTTGATTATGTAAATTAATCTTACTGAATAAGACTTTGTTCGTGTTTGTTCGTTAAGCTTTTGTCGGACTAGCAAACGGTTCACGGACAGCTAACCGAGTGCAATTTCTTGTCCGTGAACGGTTTACGGATGCAGATGAATGAACTGAAAGTCTGAAACTAGTAAATGTAACCGAAAATGGTGGGTGTCAACGGTTTGGTCCGTTTAGTTTTACATATTACGTATAAATTAATTAGGTAATGCTAGTATACGTTTTTGTTTATGAACAGAATTGAACGAACGCGGCCTTTGTTTGTGTTTTTCATTTGTTAATGTAGGGTTCGTGTTCTGCTATTTAATTTATGCAGTTTAGTTTGGGTAATTGTTTGTTTGATTTCTTGGCTCTAGGGATGTAAATTAATCGCGAATCAGATAAGACCTTGTTTGTGTTTGTTTGTTAAGCTTTTGTTGAACAAGCAAACGGTTCACGGACAGCTAACCGAGTGCATTTTCTTGTTTGTGAACGGTTTACGGATGCAAATGAAAGAACACAAATGTGTGTGAACAGTGTTTTGTTTGATCGGGCTGTAACCGGAAATGGTCGGTGTCAACGCTTTGGTCCGTTTAGTTTTACATATTATGTATAATATAATTAGATAATATACTCGTGTACGTTTTTGTTTATGAACACAATTGAGCGAACATGGCATTTGTTCGTGTTTTTCATTTGTTAATGTAGGGTTCGTGTTCTGCTATATAATTTATGCAGTTTAGTTTGGGTAATTGTTTGTTTGATTTCTTGGCTCTAGGGCTATAAATAATCGAATCGAATAAGACTTTGTTCATGTTTGTTAGTTTGTTAAGCTTTTATCGGACAAGCAAGCGGTTCACGACCAGCTAACCGTTTCGAATTTTCGTTCTTGAACGATTTTCGGACGCAAATGAATGAACAAATATGAGTGTGAACAATGTTTTATTTGATCTGGCTATAACTGAAATTGGTCGGTGACAACGGTATGGTCCGTTTACCAAGTTTGTGTTGGTGTTTTGTTTTAACATTTATTTGTATATGTTAGTTTTACATATAGGTTAGTCGCATATTACTTGTATACATTTTTGTCTTGTAGTTGATGATTTTGCTTAAATCTATATGATAAGATTAGAGAAGTCATTATGCAGTGTTAAAAACCTTTAATAAACAAACTAACTAACATTAAAGAACATAAACATATGTAAATGAGCACTTTATGGAACACTCATGAACAGAATTGAACAAACATGGCCTCTGTTCCTGCTCGTTCATGTAGATAACCAAACGCAATTTCGTGTTTATTCATTTATTAAACAAACAAACATAAATGAACTTCCTGGCGAAAAGTTTGCCAAACGTTCGGTTTGTTTACAGCCCTTCTTGGCTCAGTTGTGTAACTGCTTCAAAAGTCATTCCTAATTGATTGAATATTATGCACATGCATCATCTCTGTTCGATTGAAACCCTTAAATGAGTAATTTGTTATCTTAATATTGCAGCAGGAGTGGTGAATGATGTCTGAAATCTCAAGGGACATCAATACATCAACTGAGATGGATATAGGAATGGATTTATTTCAATACTGCATTAAAGGAATAGACGAGTTAATGTCTAATGATGATTTTACACCGTCTACTTTGAAAAATTACCAATTACTTAAAGTAGGAAGTGGGAACTATAAGAACCGAGAGATGGAAAAAGAGGATAATGGAAGTAATGAGAAAAATCGCCCAGTTGGTTTTAGTTCTTTGTTTTGTAATGCTGTTGGAAAAGGGCTCTCTAATCATCAAAAAGATAGACTGCTGACAAAGCTTTGCAAATGTGTTGTTGCATTAAACGAGGAAGTTGATGAGGTATATGTAATTGCTGTTATTAGTGTTATATCTTGTGCAAATTACTATTTTAGAAGTTACAGTATTGTGTACATTAAGCAGATGTTGGATCCTGTATTTTCAATGCTTCAGTTGAGACATCTTTTGGCACCTGAAAACAATCTTGCAAATGACAAGGCTGGGAGCGAAGAACGTGAAGTGAAGAGGCGGAAGGTTAATGAATCTTTGAATGTCAGTTCTGGCAATCTCACTGATGAGGTATCTTGTTTGTACAAATGTATAATTGTTTTGTTTTACATGTATTGCCACTTTATATGTGCCCTGCTTGCGGTGCGCGCATATAATGTATATATGTGTGAACCCTCGGGTGGGCAAAAGTGAAATTGCACTAATTTTGACGTTATTTTACTAATCTCCTGAAAATAACGTTAAAAGTGGCGGAAGGTTAATCAGGCATCATGTGGTAGTGTTGATAGCCGAAAGACAAGGGTGCATGCACCAATTTGCTGGTGTCCCAATGGTTGAGTGTTATGTGCCTTATGTCCGAGGCTTGATGCAAAACTACCATCGAGCTGGGGGTCTCACCGGAAGCAGCCTCCTTATTCCTACGGGGTAGAGGTAAGACTGTCTACATCTTACCCTCCTCAGACCCTACCATAGCTTTGCTATTGGTGGGATATACTGAGTACGATGATGACGATGATGATGATGCTAAGTAACATAATTTGCGTAGTTTGAGGCATTTTTAATTTATTGCTTAAATATTGAAATATACAGGGTTCATTAAGTGCGGTTGAACGTGAACCAAGTAAATCTAAATCGTTAACCAGGTGTAACAGTGCTGGTTGTGGGGAGTATGCCAATAAAAGGAGTTTTGATGAACATAAGGTAATTGAATTAGACCCGTCTCGCGATCTATCTGATATTGCTTGTGGTTAATGTTTAAATTAATTATTCATGTAGTCTTTGTGCGGGGATCGTTCCAAACAAGACACGCATGAGTCGTTTTTGGGATCAAGTTCACGAAATGATAAAGATAAAGGAGAGGTAAATCTTTCAATTTTTAATAATGTTGTGAATGGCATGATTCGTTTATTATTATTTCTTTTTCTTTATATATACACATCTCTTTCTTTAGGTGAATGATGCTATACAATTTCTTCTAGAAAATAACGGACCTAGAGTTGTAGAAAGTTTGGCTAAACATTCTGCTGAAATGTCTGCAACGGTCCGTATATTGTCATTTTAAGTTTTCACAATAATTATAAATTGTTGGCCCGAATTTGATGAAAAATGTACGTTTCCAGCTTGAACGAATGAAGCAGAAACTTGAAGACCTTGTTGATATTGTTGTTTTGAGTTGCAGGTATATCTCATATCTAGTCAGTAGACGAGTTGACTTTATATATGATATTTATTTTATTGATGAAGTGGTCTAATCTGGTTTATAATTTATCGATGATTAAACTAGGGCAATGACACTTGCGGAAAAGCATCAACTAAAGAAACTGGTTCAAAATCTGGATGCTCAAAATCTGGACCGTGTTGCGGAAATTATGCAACGAGGAAATTTTGGACTACAATCCAGGGAAGAGATTTTTGTCGATCTGCAACACGAGGTAATAATAAAATAATAGAATATTAAAGTATATTTGCTTTCTGGTAGCCTCTTAATGATTCCATTAGAGGTAGAAAACACATCTTAATGATTCACTAAGACTCTTAATAGACAAGTTTTAGAAACATGCTGAACGGTTCAGAGGCTTCTTCTGAATCGGTCAGGCCTCTTAATGGCTCAGCACGTCGGTCGAATAACAAGTTGTGATGTATTATTTTGATGCGCAGGACAATTCGAAGCTCTGGAGATTATACTTTTATGTTAAAACAGTTGAAAATGCTAGAAAGTTAATATAGAAGGAAATTAACAAGTTCTTACTGTGTTAGTAGAAGCAGTTTGGTAGTGATGATCTAATATTTTTTTTGGGAAAGCTGTACATACAGCAGATGAATATAATTCTAAACACTAGGCTGGAAGATAGATGGTGCATGAATATTGAATAGAGTAAATAAAGTTTTGGTTTAATGTTTTGCGAGTCCAAATGGTTTTTTGACTAGTGCGTAAACGATATATAAGCTTCTAGACTCGTTATATCTGTTATTATGTATGTGGTAAATATCTGGAATCGGCATCTATTAGGGGTGTGCAAGAAACAGAAAAAACCGAACCAAAGCAAAAACCGATGGTTTGGTTTTATTACTTTATGTTTTTGTAAAAACCAAACTACGGTTCGGTTTGGTTTTTTCATGTAATAAAAACCGAAAAAACCGAATTTCTAATTTTTTGTATTTTTATATATTATATTAAGTAATTTATAGAAATTTAATAAATATGTAACAAAAATATTTTTGGTCAAATGTATAATAGTTTATATTTTTACAATTAACACAATTGTTATTTATACATAAATTCCTTTTTTTTGCAAAAAAAAACGGCCTAAAATTTTCAGATCTAAATGGTAAAACCGAAAAAACCAAAACCAAAAAGAGAACTGAAAAAATTGAAACCGAAAAAACCGAAACCGAACGGTTTTAAAAACTCCAAAAACCAAAGTTTTGGTTTTCGGTTTGGTTTTAACCGAAAATCGCACCGAAACGCGCACCATGCACACTCCTAGCATCTATCATCCATCTATACGGTATCCGTACTCATACTTGTAACCGTACCGAAATTCAATAAAAATGAGTACCGATACCCTATTCGTTATTGATATTGCTTAAAATTTTGTAACATACTAATTTTTATAAGATAATATGAAGTTGTTAATATCAATAAATTATAACTAGTACAGTAAAAGTCATGATCAACCCTCATACATGGTCTTACGACTTTGTGCATGTATGTCTTTTTGCTAAACTATCATCCGGGATAGTTTTATTGGAGAAGATTTGTCATGGTACTATTAATGAAATGATTAACGAGTGTCAAGCTAGCGAAACTGAGATACATAGTTTGATATTGGTGATGCATTAATTTCTCTCGTATTTTTATATATATGTATGGGCAACTAAAGTACATACGATTATAAACAAGAAGTTATTGAATCGTGACTACTCGAACTCACCAAATCACATCACATGCACTAGTTTTAAATGTAGCCACTCAAGGTGATTTAATCCAAGAAAAAATTATTGTACATAGAAAACAAGGAAGACCAATCATATATATAAAAACTCTAAAAAAGTTAACAACTTCTAGGAACTTTACTAAACTAAACATTTTTTTAACTTTTTTTATATATTAACATTATTTAAGAGTAGTTTTATTATATTTTATATAAAAATGTTTTATTACATATATAAATAACAAATTTACATATGTATAAAATTTATGTACTAACTAATTTACATAGGTGTAAAGCAAAACATAGATATGTATAAAAACTAATTTTTAAAATTGTAATCATTAATATAGATATACAAAATGATGAAACTACACTCAAATAACATTAACATACAAAAATTTTTATAAAATACGTTAGCTTTTAATAGTTCCTTCAAGTTCTTAAATAATCTAACGGTTCTGTAATGATACTCATTATATATATATATATATATATATATAAAGTAAATTTATAATAGTTAAAACACATCATAGATTTACTTGTATTTTTCTATACAACTAGTCATGTATACCATGTTCAAGCTAGCAAAATACATCTCATATTTAGTAAAGTAGCTTTTAATACAGCCATGTGCTACTAGAGTCAAGAATTATTATTATTATTATTATTATTATTATTATTATTATTATTTACCAGCAAAAATTTTTCACCTAAAATTCTTTAAACTTACATCTGTAAGAATTTATATCTTTACATTACCATTAAACCACCAGATAATAGGTAAGTAATGATTTAACATAACCATTAAACTCATATAATTTACACCATTAGTTAATTAATACTCAATTTGATGCATACAATTCAATAATATATAAATTTATTACAGTAATAAAAATTAAGATACAACTATACGAAGTCTTCAAAGTTTATTTACAACCATGAGCCATGTCCTACTAGAGTCTAGTAGTAATGATTTTTTTATTTTTGTTTTTTTTTCTGAACAGCGAATTTTATTAAAAAGCTAGCAAGGCGTTAGAAACCGAACACCGAAATAAACTTACATATTAAAATTACACCAATCATTCCAAGACAAATTTAACAATAAAATTTTTCATTTAAAATTGTGTAATAAGTTTTATTATTTTTAAAAACACAAAACCATACAACTAACCACCAAACAATATGTATTAATAATATTTTAACATAATTTTTAAATGCATAATAATTTAGACTTTTAATATATTTTTTTTCTAACTGAAAACTTTTATAAACAAACCAACACCGAGCGAATGGTAAAAACCCCCGAACACTGCCTCCACAAGCTGAAGAGCAGCCCAAAAAAGAGAAAAACATCACATGATAAAGACAAAATTACACCAATCTATCGACCTGTATTTTGATTTATTTACACTTATAGTTAATACTCATTTAATGAATGTATACAACACAATAATAATATTAATAATAATATATTAATTTATTATTACACTAAAATTAAGGTACAAGTAAATAAAGAGTAATAATAATAACCATGCACCAATTAAGAAACCCTAGTAGAAGAACAACCATGCAACTCATCTTCTATGCTTCAACCCTCTTAACATTATCAACCTTAATCGCATACGGAGATGAAGAAGCCTTCAAAGGACTCGGATTCACTTGCATGAACAAATAATTACCCGCGAACAAAATCGCCAAAATGTGATTGACTGTCCTTAAGCCGCTTCAAAACCTTCCCCATTGACACCATCATTACCCGTGCTCTTCGCCTCATGAATCTCTTTAAACTCAGTACCTTTATCTTTAACCTTCTCCTCATATGCACTCGTTGCAATCCTGAAGGCCTCCGGATTCTAGATTTTACGTGGTCAATTGCGCGCTTTATTTCTTCATCTAAGTTGTATTCGTTATCAGCTTCGTTGCGAAGGCGATGGTAGGAGAATCCCGTGGGTGGTGGCATGATTGTAATGTGTGTGTGTGTGAGTGATTAAAGAGTTGTTTGTTAGGTGTTGTATATATGAAGGTAGAAGCTTGAAAGTATTGGTAGGCATTAAATGATATAACGAGGTGGTAGATATATGGTGAGTGGTATGTTAATAATGACATAATGTCTAAATAATTTAGTTTTTTTGGGATTATTTATTATTATTATCACATAATTATACGACTTATATGGATGTTATAAGTATACATATGCATAACTCTTATCAGTGATGTGTTTTTGTCGCATTAGATGTTTCTATGCCGGTCTAACACATCATATGACCTTTATGACTTGGGCGAATATTAGTTTGTATTATCCGTATAAATATCATGGTCTATATGACGTGTCATAATTAAAACAAACAGGGTCGACCCAATAGTCATTATAAACAGTGGATAAGGTTGGACGAGTTCGTCGAGGGGGGGAATCAAAATGTATTATAAGAATCAGACTACGGGGGTTGGACTCAAATTTTCGGTCTAAAACAAGTAAATTTACACTACGTATACAAGTTTTCGTATGAAAAAGGGCCAATGTACACTAACGCGCAAAAAAAGGGGGGGCACCGCTGACCCTAAGTAAGCTTCGTCCTTGATTATAAACAAGCTATGGCTTTATGTTTCCACTTAAATAAGGCCCTATTATATTAAATATGTAAACGTGTATATAATGCATATTAGGTTCATTGCGAGAGTTACAAGAAACCGAAAACACAACAATAGCATAGTGGTAAGACTTTACTTTTGTTCTTGGGAGGTACATGTTCAAATCTCATGGTTCCGAACTTAAATTTTTGAGGTTTTTACCTCATAAAAATAGATTTCGAAAATACAAACCAATAATTTTTAGAAAACGACATTGAAATATTTTTCGCCTTGGACACCTAAAATGGTTGAGCCGACCCTGATAACACGTCATACAATCTCACATGACTTATGATCATCATATATATAATTCATGTGTATGATGGGTTAGTGATGCATGATTATCAAAGCAAATGGTGTGAATATAGTCTTGATTACATATTTATGTATGACTCATTATCACCAAATAGTCTTGATTTTCTTTTAAGACATTGACACATGTATAATAACTTCTAAAGTTAAAATACAAAGGACAACAAAAACGAAAAGGGTGAAAAGGAATCCAGTCCATTGATCTTAGATTTGAATGATTGAGATTAATTTAATGAATAAAAATTGATGGAAAGAGCATGAAGGTAATTACCAACCTTTGTTGACTTTCTCTCTTCACATGCAAAGCACATGTCAATTTCCCCCGTCATTTTAATGTTCATAACTTTTTCATACGACATTATTTTTTTGAAAAAAAATCACCATAATAATAAGCGTTTTTTTATCTTTAATATGAGTATCATATTGTTACATAAAAATAAAAAAAAATTAATGGGTTTTTTAATTGTGTTTTTTTTTGTTGTTCATTGTGTCATTGTGTAATATGTTGTTTCTATTGTGTTTTATGTTTCAAGTCATTGTGTTATATATACTCACCATTGTGTCTTACGTTTTAGGTCATTGTGTTATACGTATTCACCATTGTATTTTACGTTTCAAGTTATTGTGTAACATGTATTAATCATTGTGTTTTATGTATTAGATAATTTGTTGTTATTTTATCATTATTTTTACATATTATTATTGCACAACAGTGTTATTAGTATTTAAAAAAACATAATGATGAGTTGAAAGACACAATGACGAAAAAACACAATGACGAAAAAAGACACAATGGTGTGCAAAAAGACACAGTGATGAAAAAAGACACATTGATAAGCGAAAAGACACAATGGTGTGCGAAAAGACACAATGACAAAAAAAGACACAATGATAAGCGTAAAGACACAATGGTGTGCGAAAAGACACAATAACGAAAAAAGACACAATGACGAAAAATGACACAATGATAAGCGAAAAGACACAATAACGAAAAAAGACACAAAGATAAGCGAAAAGACACAATGGTGTGCGAAAAGACACAGTGACGAAAAAAGACACAATGATAAGCGAAAAGACACAATGGTGTGCGAAAAGACACAATGACGAAAAAAGACACAATGGTGAGCGAAAAGACACAATGACGAAAAAAGACACAATGATAAGCGAAAAGACACAATGGTGTGCGAAAAGACACAATAACGAAAAAGACACAATAATACGCGAAAAGACACAATGACGAAAAAAGACACAATTATAAGCGAAAAGACACAATGGTGTGCGAAAAAACACAATGACGTGATTTTTGTTTTAAATTTTATATAACAAAAATCATACTCATATTAAAGATAAAAAAATGCTTGTTATTATGATGAATTTTTTTTTTTTAAATATCATACGAAAAAGTTATAAACGTTCTAAAATGATGGGGGTATTAACATGTGCATTGCATGCGGAGAGAGAAAATGTGTACAATTACCTCTATACCTTTTTTCTTTTGGTCCCCACTTGACACATGTCAATTATTTATGGCTTCTCACACTTCTCATTTTTGTTACACTTTGTAGAATAACCTGACTCACTAATTATATTATAAAATATAATATCCTACTAAATAATATATATGTTGTTTAAATATTTTAATTCTATGTGATAATTGATAAGCTTATGTGACATCATTATTTGGAGAGCATTATATAAGTCTAATACAAATTGGATAAATACATGACTTAACATCATGACACAAAGACACGTGTGAATATAATATGGTGAGCTAGAAAGTAATCAAAATTTTAATTTATGTCACACTCACATGGAAAAGTACAAACAATAAATATAATAATAAACATGAAGTTGACAAATAACCGAATATAAGCTATAAATAGCTGGTAATTGCATAACAATTATTTTTTTTTTTAAAAACCCCATAAAAGGAAAATACCAAAATATTAAAAGTTTAAAACTCACTTTCATTCATATAATCTTTTCAAACATTAATAATACTTTCAATACCAAAACCTGGCCTAATAATCTTTTTTGTACCAAAGAATGTAGACTAGTAACTAAAAATAAATCATATTTCATACCAAAAGAAATAAATAATAAAGAATAAATCAATGTTTAGTAAAGCTTTATTCTAGTTTGGATCGAACTCCGGCAAATCGGGCATAACTCCAATGTTTCGCCACACTCGTAACATGTCTGCAACGTACCGAAAATAAAACAAAGTTAACCACCGAATGCGTGAAATAAAAAGATTTATTTGAAGTAAAATAATAATAATAATAATAATAATAATAATAATAATAATAATAATACCTGATGTCCACAACCAAAGGCCATGTTTTTTATGTTAGTAAGGCAAATTGGACATAGCTACATAACATACAAAATATAAATCAATTAAATACATTTTTTTTAAATAAACAAGTTAAATTAATTATCTCCAATTTAAATTAAGGATCAGCACTCATACCTGGTTGTCATATGTAGATTTTAAAACTTCTGCTGATGAGTGATCTGGACTAGTTTGACTTTGACTATAAACAGAATGAATAGGACTAGTATGACCATAATAAGATTGTTCACCCTTTTGAAAACTCATAGAATGCGACGGTTTCGGGCTGCTATAAAACGATTCACGAATAGGAGGAGGAAGCGCGACTCTTTTTGGCGAAATACCTCTTCGGCTACTGCAAAGTTATATATAAAAAAACGATATAATGTAAAGAACAAAGTCACGAACCGGTCAAGATAATAAACGAGGAGTGTCACGTACCCTAGTAAATTAAGTTCAATTGTTGCTTTATATTGTGGAGGGATTTCCATTAATGCTGATCGAGCAAATTCGGTCTCTTTTCGAATCGAAGCTACATTCTTCGACATTATTTCGGTGAAATTCACAAACTAATAATAACAAAAAAACAAAATAACATCAGAATTATGTACATTGTACATAATAAAACTTATAGGTAATAAGTTCTAGTCGTGTTATTTTAATACATATATTATTATTTACCTGGAAATTATCAAACTCGCGATCGGGAATGTTATCGTCGAATTCTTTCATCATGTCCCATGGCCCGTCTCCAACCCCAACTAGCACGATTGAGAGAGCGGAAGCTTGCTGTAAAAAAATAATATTATTAAGTTAGATATAAAAAAAATAACACATGATAAATGTTTAATAACACGTGATAAATTAGGGGTGTGCATGAAACTGAAAAAAGTGATTCGAAACTGAAAAAGCCAAACCGAATTAGAAACCGACGGTTCGGTTTTGAGTTTTATTAATCGGGTAATTACCCGTCGAGTTTCGGGTTTTCCCATCGAGTTTCGGGTTTTGTCAAAAGACCCGTTGGGTATACTCGGCCTAAAACCCATCGGGTTTCTTTCGGGTTTTGACAAAATATAACTAATCGATCACAAATAATGATTATCATAAAAATAAAATGTCTCAAATAATTGTTATAAACAAGTTTTAACAGATAATATATTTAAAATATGTAGAGTATACTACATATAAACATAAAAAAGTTATGTTGGGTATATCGGGTATATAATCGGGTAATTGGGTTAATGTTATCGAGTAATCGGGTCGGGTAATCGGGTATATTACAAATCCCAAACCTGTCCCAAACCCACGAAAATTTTCAAAATTAATCCCAAACCCGTCCCAAACCCTAATGAATCGGGTATTACCCGTCCCAATTATGTCGGATTTCGGGTTTCCCCATCAGGTTCAGGTTTCATTGCCATCCCTACAGTGTTATTGGACGTCTTGCATCAGCAATAATAATAATAATAATAATAATAATAATAATAATAATAATAATGAAAGTTTCCTATTGTTTTCGAAAAGTATTGGTATTTATTTATAGTACAAGTTTTAGGTTCAAGTGAATAAGTTTCGCGATCTCCGTCTCATCGATTGGGAACATTGAGTATTTGTGTATGCCGGCCGCAGTCTGCTAGTTAACTAGTTTTTATTTTTTATTTAAAAAAAATGACCGCGTCATACGTTGGTTAAAGCGTCATACACTGGTTAACGTGTTCAACGTCTGACCTTGGTGAACGCTCCCGAAGCCGGTTAACACGTTCGACACTGCTAAAGTAGGTTGTGGTCATAGTGTACATTTCCAATTTTTTTTAATAAATTCCAGAACAAATTTCATAAATCAGCATATACTCAAATTTAAAAATCATCTGAGATCATTATTAATCTATTCTTTATAAATATGTGAGAAGAATTTGTAAATTATATGGTATGATTATAAGTGGTAGAGGAGAGAGGAAATGTTATACGAGAAAGTTAAACTTAGGGTTTCACTGTTCACATCATATAATATTTTAATATTTCATAAAATTATGAGTGAATGAGAGGGAAATGATAATGATAAAAATATAAAAATGCATTATTTAATTGAAAAGGAGATCAAAACTGTAGTGATTTTTAGTGTAATTATATGATATATATGAATATAGGATAGGTGACCGAATATAATGCCCCGACTAATTCTAATTCCTCTAAATTCAATTTCCTTTAGAAAAGTTTCAATTACAAATTGAATTCTTTCGATAAATTCTAATTCACTTGAAAAATTTGCAAAACTAAACGTCCACTAAAAGTATGTTTTTCTTTTTCGAATAGTGTGGATCAGTTGGTCAACTCCTCAATGGCATACTCCAACCGGTTTGCGGGAGACTAGCCACCCGAGTTTGATCCGGCACACCACCAAGGCAGAGCTGGCGTGCGCCGGAGGCCATAAATGGCACCCTACCCAGATAATGCTGACAAGCGTCACAGGCCGGAATCGAACCCGGCACCTCTTCGTGCGGGAAACCCCCTACGGAGTAAAACCCTCACACCTCCGACCAGCTGCGCTGGACATCATTGGCAATGGGTAATGGACCACAAAAAAGAATAAAATAAATAATATCATTCATTTGAATTGTTTGGTTAATTTGTAAGAACGAATCATTACCTTATATTATTTGGTAAAAACAAAACTACACAAGAATGAAATATAATGACAACATACCTCACCACAAAACAATTTTTTTTTACCAAAATAAAAAAAATGACAATGACGGTGACATCGATAGCGGCGGTGGTCAGGTAACGACAATGATGATGATAGCGGTGACCTAGTGGTGGTGGCGCTAGTGGTCGAGAAAGTAAAATAAAAGAGGAATGAAATGCAAAGAAAAATCAAGACAGTTCGAATGAATAGTTTTGTACAATAGAATTACAATCTAATCATTAATTCCGTTCAATTAATTAACCACACTCCTTAGAATTTGATACACGTATACGTCACGTACTAGTATACGTCACGTATTATCAATATCCAAAATTTAAGTGTTTGGGTTAAAAATATAAAACACATTATTGCATGAAGAAGCATAGACGTAACAACAATGTAGTAGCCAGGTCATCAACCCAAGAACATGTGTTTAATTTGTAACATAACGTAACGTAACATAGACCAGATCCCAATTATTATTTTCCTCAATTTATATTATTCCAACCTATCTATACCTTCGACCTTAAAAAACATCAATGGCGATTTACGTTAGCTGAAAATCACAACTACCCCACTTCTTTTTGTCATCGTACGTACAAGGTATATTATTATTATTATTATTATTATTATTATTATCAAACAAAACATAACATGTCTACACTGTTTGACACCTTAATTACTGCTAAATATGTTATATACTTTTAGGTTTTATTTAATTTTAAATTTAGGTATTCTTTGTTTAATAATATTTTTTTTATAAATTAATTTCAGAGACTCATGTCAGTTATGGATGAAAATATTCCCGCGAAATCCCATAATTATAATAATGAGAGTTATACTTATACTCATAATGAGTCTTCTGCTCAATTCGCTAATGGTCTGCCTGCACAAAATATAACTAAAGTTCCATTCATAATTGGTAAGTACCAATCCATTGTTCTCGAGCTTAATTTTTTTTTTATATTAATTTGGGATGCTAGAGTGTTTTTACTTTTTAGTTAAGTTTTTAAACCTTAATTTAAGGTGTTGCGGGTGGGACCGCGTCCGGGAAAACAACCGTGTGCAATGTGATTATGTCGAGACTCCATGATCGACGGGTTGTCCTCATTAATCAAGTAAGTCTCCATGCTTCGATTGGATGATTTAGAATTTTAGGTGTTATGGTATTTTGAGAACTAGGGTGAGTTTTGAAAACGGAAGGAACTTGTCCACACCATCATTTTTTTTCATATGTATTATTAACGTGGGTCCGTAGTTTTTATTATTCACATTATTTGCAACCACAATTACACATATGTAAGAAATTCACTTATGCATGCCTTAGCCTTGCCCCATATGCTGTTATGTTTATGAAAAGAGTTCAACGGGTCGTCAACAGTAATATATCGACGCCAAAGAACCGTAACTTTGTTTTTAATAGGATCGGATTTGCCATTCAAAAAGGGGTTGCGATGCAGTTTGTTGCCTGCTTACCTGCCTCTCTATTGTAATTGGATCCTTTTATGGATGGAAGTCAGCGCCACGGTAAAAGAGTGGAAAAATTTATTTATGCATGGAAAAAACTAGAATATATAATACATATGAAAAAGAATAAAAATAAAAAGTTGATGGTTTGGACAAGTTCTTGCAGTTCTAAAAACTCATCTCAGTTCTCAAAATATCATGATCTTGCATATTATAACATTATCAAGAGGTGAATACTAGTTATTTAATATCTATGCAATGTTGTAGGATTCATTTTATCATTGTTTTAGTGATGAGCAATCAACGAACTCCCAAGATTACAATTTTGATCACCCTGGTATTTTGTTTATATGCAAATTCTTAATAGTAAGTTTTGTTAAGAATGCATACACTCATGTTATGATTTTTCAGATTCTTTCGACATGGAACATCTACTGTCGTGTGTGGAAACGTTGAAAAAGGGGCACTCGGTTAACATACCGGATTATGACTATAAGACCCATAAGAAAAGTGGACCCGGCCGGATGGTATAAATACATTCATAAAACTGAAGCTATATGTTGGATTATAAATGATAAAAAGAAGGATAATCACCGAGTTAGCCATTTTGATTAATATAATGAACAAAATAGCCTTGTCTTTTGATGTGACATGTGTCATTTGGCATAACATGTTTCAATATGGCGCAACATATTCAACATGGCGCAACAGATTTCCATCTGGTGTCATTTTATAATTCAAAAAAAAGTCAAGCGATATTTAAGTAAATGCCAATGATCAAGATGGCTATTTTGGTAATTTTAATTTTCGCTAAAGATAAAAAAAGATTTAACTTTCAAGGGGTGGCACGGTAGCTTCCACTGTCTCCTGTGACAACCCCTTGAAGGCAATCTGTCCAGCATAAGCTGCAGTTTCACCCAACGGGTTCTCATGGTTAACAAAATAAATATAAAAAATGATCATCGATCGCATATGCAGGTAAACCCCTCGGACGTCATCATTCTAGAAGGAATTCTAGTTCTCCATGATGAGAGAGTTAGAGACCTAATGAACATAAAGATCTTCGTAGATTTAGATTCGGATGTCCGGTTGGGAAGAAGGATAAAGCGCGATACTGTTGAGAGAGGGAGAAATATTCAGTATGTGCTTGATCAAGTTAGTAAAGCTCTCTTTGACTTAATAAACATGCAAATATTAAACTTTGACTTAGTTCGATTTTAGCATACATATTATGTTTTGGTTTTTTTGCAGTATGACAAGCATGTAAAACCAAGCTTTGAGGAGTTCATTCTTCCATCAAAGAAACATGCAGATATTATTATCCCTAGGGGAGCCGATAACGACGTTGCGATCGATTTAATCGTGCAACATATTAGTACAAAGCTCGGTCAACATGGCCTTTGTAAAATATATCAAAACCTTTTTGTTATACCATCAACATTCCAGGTATTTTATAGTTTTATATTTATTTTAGTTTATATAAGTTTTGTTAAATGGTATTAGGAGTTTACGACCTTATACGATCATGTTTTCTGGTTTTTTAGACACGCGGAATGCACACACTTATACGAGACGAAAAGACAAAAAAACATGATTTTGTGTTTTACGCAGACCGTCTTATTCGCTTGGTATGTTCACTATCCGATATTAGTTTTACGTTTGACCAAACATGGGTTTGACTTTGACTTATGTCTTAGGTTGTGGAACATGGTCTAGGCCATCTTCCTTTTACTGAAAAACAAATAATTACTCCAACAGGTAACTTAATCATAATATACTTTATATGGTTAATATGGTTAAAAGTTAAAACTTAAAATACAAAAATGATTAAATTTTTTTGGTGGTTTGACTGCAGAATCCATCTACACAGGAGTGGTATTTTGCAAAAGATTATGTGGTGTTTCAATCATTAGAAGGTACTTTATTAGTTTTTAGTGAGCCAGTTAAATGACGGCACGTGTCCATGGCCCCCCTGTTTTTTGCGCAGTAGTGTAAATTGACCATTTTTCGCCCGAAAATTTGTATATGTAGTGTGAATTGACCCGTTTTTGGTCCAAAATTTGAGCCCGCCTTCCCCTCGTTTATAGTTTTTTCAAAATACATTTTGAGCCCCCCCCCCGCGACGAACTTATCCAAGCTTCGCCATTGACCGTGTCTAAATTAGTTATTTTGAATATTTAGTGGAGAAAGCATGGAGAATGCATTAAGAGCTTGCTGCAAAGGGATTAAAATTGGTAAAGTTCTTATTCAACGAGAAGGCAACGGTCGGCAGGTCAAAGTCAAACTCTGTTTTGGTCAAACATTATTGGTCAAACTGGTCAATGCAAGTATCTGACTAGTATTCATTTTGCAGCAGCTAGTCTATGAAAAATTACCAAAAGACATCGCGAGCTGTCAAGTTTTACTGCTTGATCCGGTTCTCGCTTCAGGTTTGACTTTCATAAGTCACACCTTGATTTTTGACTTTTTTACGGTTTTGACTTTTGACTTTTGACCGTTAATGATAATCAGGTGATTCTGCAATGGAGGCAATATCCTTATTGCTCAACAAGGGTGTGTCTGAGTCTAATATTATCTTCCTTAACCTTATAGCTGTAAGATCCTAAAATATCCTTAACGGGCTTTACGGGCCGGGTATTGGGCTTAGCCGCTTAGGCCCGTTTGTGCATATGACTGTAAATTTTACCGATGGTGGTGCAGGCACCAGAAGGAATACATGCAGTTTATAGGCAGAATCCGAGGCTGAAAATAGTGACATCAGAGATCGATGCAGGGCTTAACGAGCATTCACGAGTGATTCCTGGTATGGGTGAGTTTGGTGATCGTTATTTTGGTACTGCTGGAAACGCTTCTACCTCATTTTTGCCAAATTGTAAAGTTTAACCGTCAAACGAATTTAACATATTCTTTTTTATTTTTTGGAAATATAGTTATAGGGTGTGACTCATATTCTTTTTAGTTATAATGAAGGTTATATTTGTCTTGACAATGTTTGTGAATTTAGTTCCTAAGGTTTTAGCGGTACGTAGAATAAACGTTGAATATTCAGTAGCTGAATGTACGTATATAAACTGTTTCGTTGAATGTTGAATCGGTGATTATGAAGTCAGAACTCAATAGTATTTATCTTGGGCATGCAATGTAGATACAACATGTCTTACCAATGCCCCACTTTTACCGACTGACACCACCCAATTGGTCCAACTCAATTTTTTATATTTTTTTGTTTTAGTTTGGGAACCGTAACGAATGTAACCGAAACTGACCGAATTCGCATTGACTCACCATCTCAACACCCGGGTCCGACAACGTTTAAGTTTTACCACCGAGCGGGTTTACCAACCAAATAAACACCGTTTTAAATATTTAATTTTTTATGTTCATTTGACGAATTTATTTTATAGCTTTTAACAATCAAGTTTTACCGACGATGTCTATTTACCATAACGAACATAACCGACACTTACCAAATTAACGTCGACTCACCTTCGTAACACTTGAGTTTTACCAACACCTGAGTTTCAACCTGGGGTTTTATCAGCTACCTCGTTGCAACTCACCAGGTATATTACTAGTTATCATTAAAGCTTGCCCTTGCCCGAACTCACAATAACAAAAAAATGTTCTTACCCGACCCGACCCGACCAAACTATTTTACAAGTCATACTTGTCGGTAGGGATGAGCAACTTAGCCGCCATATTCGTTTAACCGAACCATAACCGACACAACTGAACCGATTTAAATCGATAACCGACATAACCGGTTGGTCGGTTTAGTGAATTTTCAAAAACCGCCAAATATGGGTCAATTTTGGTTAAAGATAATTCCAAACCCGACATAACCGAACCAACCCAATTATTTAACCAACAATATGTTTGAGACTAACTTCCACCAAACATATGGTCGGAAAACACCATTTCGATGGTTTTTGTTCAACGCTTGTTATTGAATTAACTTATAATCTCATTGTTGGATTATATGTTGCCGTTTTTTTAATATTTGGTATTATGGATTATATAGTTTATTGGACTATGTAAAGTCATTTTTTCGTAATATTTGGTACCAAACTTTTAGGCGTAGATACATTGTTTTGGTTACGGCTAACCGACCTAAACCGACTCGTTATAACTTATAACCTTCAAAACCGATTAACTGAACCCGTCATAATGGATCGGTTATGGTTATGAGTTTGGCTCAAAACCGCTCCAAACCAACCCATATACACACCTGTCGGTTACCATTGTAAGTTTGCAACCATTTAGTTCCAACTTCCAACATGTCTTTTTACCATTTGCCTTTGATACATTTGGTTTTCTGGCCCTAGAGGCTGTGAAATTTTCGAGTAGGGTTCAGCGCGTCGTACTCGGAACCTCTTCAGCTTCTTCGTTTTTAGCATGATTGGTTTTGCTATTCAAAAGGGGGTTGCGGCGCAGCTTGTTGCCAGTTTGCCTGCCACTTTATTGTAATCGTTTTATAGTAAATTACAAGACTAGAAAATTTATTAATCGAAAATCGTAACCGACCCGTTTAGAGTTAATAAAATTTCGATCGCTTATTTATTTAAACTTCCAACTATACTACGTATATAAAATAAAATACAAAACAGAATAATATAATTATTATTATTCATAATAGCGGGAAGTATATACAAAGCATCATCCATCCTTACACGTGGACTTAACAAAAGCCATCCATCCATCTCCACCGTCAAATCTTACTACTGTCCCTGACAAAAAAACAGAGTGGAGCACCACCACACTGCCTCTCATAACATAAATAATAATATTATTATTATTATTATTATTATTATGAAATCATTTGCTAATTTCAGCTCAATCCAACTTATTCAAACCTGAAATTATATTTTGATGAAGTAGAATATACATTTATTTGTGTATCGAATCTAGGGTTTTACCGGCTCCAGGTACATCCAGTTAATTGCATTTGTTTAATTTTGTAAACGTGATTAATCGCATTATAAGTTGCAAGTAATTTACAATGCTTTTTTACTTTTAAGATCTGTGATTATGCATCATATTATTGGGGGCCTTTAGATGTCGGTGATTATTATTATTATTATTGCTGCTTAAAGTTAAAAGTACAATATCAGTTTTGATTGTTTAGATTCTAGAACTGATATTGATTATGATCTGTGTTTATATAATTCAAAATAATTGGATTTGGAGAAAGCTTTTGTGAGAAAATAAATCATAAAATGTATAATCAACTATTCGACCATCTATCCGACACTTGAGTTAACAGATATCGATTCTTTATATCACAATAAACACTATTTTGCATATTGTATGCATTGTTGCTTCATGACACTTATATCTTTGTTTTCTTCATTTTCTGGTTACAGGATCGGGCAGGATTCCGTGACATTTGTACCCAAAACAAACGCGCTTCCAAGCCGTTGGTCTACAGCGTGGACCACCGTGACAAAGATTACGATTGTTCTGTAGCTAGAGAGTCAACTTTAGAGTTGACTATATACGTAACTTAATTTCAAGACAGTTCAGAATAATATGGGAACCAATACCCGCAGGTTTTGGAAACGAGTTCTTGTTTCCTTTAATTCATGTTTTGCTCGTTTCAATAAATTGATTTAACATTTTTGGCAGCGGAACTGTAAGAAGATCGAACGAGACAATGAGGATAATAGTAACAACTTTTATCAGCATTGTATTTGGGTACTTTTTAGGCGTATCCTTTCCAACTATTTCGTTAACCAAGGCATGTTTCAACATTTTTATTATTCTTTAATTCATGTGAATCTAATAAATAAGTAATTATGTCATCTGTCATCGTCATCGTACTTAGTAAATCCCACCAATAGCAAAACTATCATAGGATGTGAGGAGGGTAAGATGTAGGCAACTTTACCTCTACCCCATAGGAATAGAGAGGCTGCTTCTGGTGAGACCCCCGGCTTGATAGTAGTTTTGCATCAAGCCTTGGAAATAAGGCACATAGCACTCAACCATTGGGACACCGGCTGATTGGTGTCTCTACCCTGGTCTTTCGGCTATCAACGCCACAACATGATGCATGATTAAAGTTCCGTCACCTTTAACATTATTTTCACGAAATAAGTAAAATAACGTCAAAATTAGTGCAATTTCACTTTTGCCTGCCCGAGGGCCCACACATATATGCACACACCGCATGCAGGGCGATAAAAGATTATCTTTTTGTATATTATCTATTAGAGAACTTAAACATAAAGTTGTCTTTTTTTGTATTATCTTTTTGTATATTATCTATTAGAGAGCTTAAACATAAAGTTGTCTTTTTTTGTATAACAGATTAACCTTCCATCTACACTACTACCCTCCATTGATCTTGGTTACATAGAAGACAAGTACTCAGGCCTCTCATCACAAGCACTATTGAACATTTGGTCTGCTTTAAGAAATAAGGGTATATCATTACACGAACCTGAGGACACAAAGGTAATTTCACCATTCCATTCAGTCCACAACTCTATCTATTCACACACATGTTGTCTAAATTTTAATGCAGATTTGGGTTCCAACAAACCCTCGAGGTGCTGAAACACTACCACCAAATATTGTTACATCCGAATCCGATTTCTACCTACGCAGATTGTACGGTACCCCCAGTGAGGTATTTTAATATATTATCAATAACTTCAACTTCTAGTTAAACTCATTTTGGGTAGTTATAACATAGGGTGAAACTTGCAGGATTTGATTATTAAACCGAGGTACCTTGTAACGTTTACAGTGGGTTATGAACAGAAGGATAACATTGATAAAGCAGTGAGGAAGGTTAGGCAAAGGTCATTTATGTTTTCTTGTTTATATGCGTGTAAACCCGATCTAATTTTAATATTTTCAGTTCTCAGAAAATTTCTCCATTTTGCTGTTTCATTATGACGGCCAAACAAGTGAATGGAATGAGTTTGAATGGTCAAACAGGGTTATACATGTCAGTGTTCTCAAGCAAACTAAATGGTAATATTTGCATTGCAATTAAATAAATAATCCTATGGTTATATATTTATCTGAATCTGGATTTAGGTGGTATGCCAAACGCTTTTTGCATCCGGATATATTGGCACCATATGATTATATATTCATCTGGGATGAAGATCTTGGATTGGAGGATTTTGATCCCGAGCGGTAAATATTAATTTTTTTTTTGCACCATGGTAACTAGAGTAATAATTAATGATACACAGGTACATAAGCCTGGTGAAGAAGCATGGATTAGAAATTTCACAGCCCGGTTTATCAGCTAATAGTGGATTAACTTGGCAAATGACTAGGAAGCGAAACTATAGTGAAGTGCACAAGTAAGCCACAGAATTATTAACTGATGTTATCGCGTTATTAAAAGTTGAATATTATTTTACTTGTTGCACTTACAGAGATGCTGAGGAACGAGATGGCTGGTGCACTGATCCACATCTGCCACCATGTGCAGCGTACGTGAAAGGCTTTAAATATACAGTTTGAGTAATTAACAATTTAATTTATTAGATTATGTATTTTATATTTAGAAGATACACATACTAAACAATCATATCTTTCAGCAATAATATATACAAAAGGTTAAAACGGTAATTTTTGATCCTTGAGACTGTCTAGCCTGTAAACGAACCAAGTGTTCAGTGAACTGTTCGGAAAATATACGAATGAAGTTTTGTTCATTTAGTTAAGCAAATGGACCTGAACACATGTCTCGTTTGTTCGTTTATGTTCGTGAACGTTCGTCTACATCCGTTAATATAAATTCGTTTGTGTTTGGTCATTTATGTCTGTTTAAGTTTGTTCGTTCACGTTCATTAACATATTCCTCTAAAATTGTTGGCCCATGACAACTAGTCTGGTTTTATTAACTTTTTAGGCCAGTCACATTGTTCTTCACATTACTTTTAACTGGTTTTAGCCAAATTATGTTCAATCAGACATGTTAAGTTACGTTCATTCGTTTAACTTCGTGAACTGTTTGTTTTTATTGTTAACAAATGATCATAAACGGACACAAACATGTTCATTTTCTTAATGAATGAACACGGACAAGAAAACTCCGTTCATTTAACTGTCCGTGTATCGTTTGTTTGGTTAGAGTTAAATGCATGAACACGAAGATGCTCCCTTTGTGTTCATTCAGTTCGTCTACAAGCGTAAGACAGTCTGTTCATGCCTTTGATTCATTCAGCTATAAAGAAATATCGTTTTATCAAATCTAAACAAATAAACTTATAAACATGTTTTGCCTCATCGTACGTTTTAAACTAAACAGGTTTGTTGAGATAATGGCCCCTGTTTTCTCACTAAACGCATGGCGCTGCGTTTGGCATATGATCCAGGTTTTGCTCTCTTACACGATTATTGTTATTATTATTATTATCATATATTCTCTGCAATAATCTTTATGTAATTATCTGCAGAACGATTTAGTTCATGGGTGGGGCCTTGATTTTGCTCTTAGGAGATGCGTGGAGGTAAAATTTAAAACATTTATCACATTTTTTAATCATTAAATCCCTTAAAAGATTAACACGAAGTTGTTTAAACAGCCTGCACATGAAAAGATTGGAGTTGTAGATGCCCAATGGGTGGTTCATCAAACAGTCCCTTCACTCGGGAACCAGGTGAGTCGTTCGGTTAATCTGATGTGGCAACTTCGACCCGTTCACTTATGCATGGATCGATTCAAGATTGTAAATGTTTTTATTTCATGGTTTATTTTTGTTTTTCGCAGGGCAAGGCTGAGAATGGAAAGGCTGCATGGGAAGGGGTATGATCAAGCACATGTTCTCTTTTATTTAAAACAAATATATATAACTTAACATTAATTAAGTCTAGTATTTACATATCTGATGTGGGATACTTGAGGCTTAGGTAATGTGTATTAAAAACAATTTTTGGTTTAAAAAGAAAGTTTTTAGTTGGTTAAAACTAAAAAATTAAAACTTGTTTACTACTTAACAGGTTTATTTTTCAGGTTAGGGAGAGGTGTAAGAAAGAGTGGACAACATTTCAACTACGAATGGCGTTAGCGGAAAGAGCGTATATGAAGGCTAATGGAATAGATCAAGTTAATTCCATAAACAGCTAGGGACATTGGCTTTGGACCAAATGTTCTTTTTTGGCAATATTAGTTTAAAATGATGGTAGTTAGTGTTAAAACATAAACTTTAATAGTAAATAGAAGTGCTGTATCATGCATCATGTATTCTAATTAGGTTATACATATAAGTAAGTGGGTGTTGTATTCATATAAACATTATTTAATTAACAATTAAACCTACCTAGTAAAATCTTACTCTCAAATCAATATAGCAATATATTGGTAGGGTCTGGGTCGGTTAAGTGAGTTATTTGTTTACATTATTACAAATATTGTGCGATTAATTATACGCTAGTAATTGGTAAAGCCAAAATCTACGGTAAATTGCAAAAGAAGATAAGTTAAATCGGTTATATATGTAGGAAAGAAGCAATCGGTTCAAATCAACACGCAATGTAACAAGTCTAACCAAGTTCAACAAAATGAATAAACATATAAAACAACAAAATTTAGAGACAAAAGCTAGTGTTTAGCAAGAGAGACACGAGTTATGTGTAAGCGATGTTTTTAAGTCATATCTTCTTTAAGTAATGTAATTGGAAGTTATCCGGTTTTCATGTTTTATGTCCGTTTTGAGTCTATCAATTTGTTCATGAGATAAGAGAGGGCCAGATTCCACAAAACAGTTGTTTTATTTCATTACGTAAATAAGTGCACACTGGCGGGTTAACCCCACATAGGAACATATTGACATGTCCTTTCACGAATTATTCAACATGTCTTTTTGCGATAAAAACTAAAAAAACAAAATAAAGGCAGATTTAAGATACAACAATCGTCACAAACTAAACGTGGCAAGTGACATTGGTTTAACAATAAGCATCATCAGGACCAATCACGCCACAATCGTTAAGGTAGGTTGTAGGGACACCGGCTCCTTTAAGCGCCGAGCACACACACCAAATGGTTTCAACATGTGGATTCCAGAAGTCTGTGAGTTCTTTGAGCAAGTTGCAACACTCGTCGTCGTCAGCTCCTTTGGTGCATACAGATCCCTCACCAAATGTAGTCACACACTGCGCTTGTGCTAAAGGGGCTGTGACCAATGCGATCACCAACAACACACAAACCACAGATTTCACCATTACACTATTGATCATCTTTGCTTTGGGATTATTCATAATAACTCCATCACCTAGTGGTAGGTTATATATAGCATTATAGCCTCATTGCACTTGTATTAATGTTAATATTATATATCAAGTCAAGTCAACTCTATTATTTTTGCATCCAAAATATTTATATCATAATACACAAGTGTATGTATGTTAATTGTTTGAAAGTATAAACTAAAGGGGTGTTTGGGATTCCTTATTTTGCATTCTTATAACTTTTTATTAAGTTAATAAGTTACAAAAGTGTAATTTATAGAACTTTTCCTCACGTAATATAAACAATCCCAAACACCTTAATATAAGGATGACAATGAAACCCGAACCCGAAGGGAAAACCTGAAACCCGACATAAATGGGACGGGTATTACCCGACCCATTAGGGTTTGGGACGGGTTTGGGAGTAGTTTTGAAATTTTTCGCGGGATTGAGATTTCTAATATACCCGATTACTCGATAACATAAAACCATTTACCCGATTATATACCCGATGTACCCGATATAACTTATTATATATATATATATATATACTATATTCCATATATATTATTTGTTGAAACTTGTTTATGTCAATTATTTAAGACATTTTATGTTTATGGTAACCATCTTTGTAATCGATTAGTTATATTTTGTCAAAACCCGGTAGAAAGCTAGCGGGTTTTGAGCTGGGTATACCCCACAGGTAGTTTATTAAAACCCGATAAGAAACTCGAAACCCGATGGGAAAACCCGAAACCCAACGGGTAATTACCCGATTAAAACCCGACGGGTTTGAGACGTACTTTCATAACCGGGTATGGGTTTAGGAATACCTAAACCCGACCCATTGCCATCCCTACCTTAATACTTTTCAATAAATTTATAAGTTATAAGTTAGTGAAAATAAGCACTCCCAAACACTCCCTAAATATAAGGGTCTTTTAGTCATTACTAGAAAGTATGGTTATGTATATATATAAAGTCTAGGGGTCTGTAACTAATTATGTACAGGGCGCCTCAACAATTTGAAGACCTAAATTAAAATGAGATTTTGTGGCATTTTCATGATAATTGTTAGAAAATAAAAAAAAACATTTATTACAAGTCTCAAACTCGTGATCCACCACTTTCAAACTACCAACTTTCCACCAAACAAATACGTAACTTTGAGTTTATTTTGCACACTATAATATATCTACGTATAATGAGATTTTTCTTTTTGGATTTGAATGTCTTGATTAAGGGTGGGCCCAAAGCCCTTATCTGATTTCGTTGGCCCACGCGCCGGCCTTGATTATGTAAAAAGTCAAACATGGTGTCATATAATAAACGACGTGTCAATTGTAAATTAGGGTTGTATAATCCCAAACACGATATGTAAACGATCGATCGAATGTATATGCACAAGATTTTTCAAATCAAATCAAGTATTATCAGTTTATTTGTGCTTATTTCTTCAACTCTTAATCTGAATTTGCACATGTATTAATGTTGATATATATCGAGTCAGCTTTATATATTATTTTTGCATCCTAATTAAGTTTGCTGGATAAGATACGCAAGTGTATGTATATTTTATATATCAAGTCAGCTTTATATATTATAATAACTAGGTTTTTTTTTTTAACGGCAAATTTCAGTAACAGCCTACCCCACTCGAGCCAAGACTATGTTGTCTTAACCGGGCCCACGCTTGGACACGAGTGTTGTTTCCTGGTCCACCTAACCACCAATTCACCGGATAAACCCGACCCCCACGCTCACAGCAGAGAGCCGGTAAAACCGGTCGAGATCAAGAATGGAACCTGGGATCTCCAGGTCTTCTATCATATCCCTGGCCATCTGAGCTAGCCCATATGGTTAATAACTAGGTTAGCTACCCATGTGCTGATAAATAAATCTATTTAAATAATAACATAATGTAAAATATAAAAAACATGTTCACCAAATATTAAGTTATATTATATGGTAGAATAAACTACACAATACATAATATGGAAATAAATAATTGTTACAAAATTCATAAATCTCAAAATATTTCTTTGTACATAATATTTGTAGTATTATTTGTAATTTTACTTTCTATATCAAAACTTAGTAGTTTCACATTGTTTCTGATTTTAACTCTAGATAATTCAACATATAACTGACCATAAGCTAAAATAAATTTTTATAAAACAAACCAACTATCTATAATGATTAACTTTAGCTTTTGTTAATCTTCATTGCAAAACAAAAATAAAGTGAAAATTTCATTCTTTGAAATTAATTATTTTAACTAAAGGTGTAGGACTTTTTCTTAATAAATGAAAGTATGAGTTCCAATAATATATAGTTATGTATATGATATCGGCTATTATAGCACGATTATCATATTTTATTTTCATGTGTAGTTTAGTTTCATTGCATAAACAATTTTTTAGTTAATATTTTAATCAACATCACTTCAACAACGGCTTTTTGAGGCTTTGAAAACATCAGGTAACTAATACTTTCTTGTAACGTATCATTTTATGTCTGATAGATACCATCTAAAAAAGGGTAATATTTTCATATCCCGAAAACATGGAGGATAACAAACGTTTGTTGATTTCTTGAACGACCTTATATTTTGGTTCAAGTTCAGCTCGTTCACTAAAGAAACCTATATTTTTGAAATATTCAATAAAAGAAGGATATACAAAGTCAATTTGTCATCTGATTGGCAGTGTGCTAATGTATAACAATTGTACTCCAAAGATAAGAAATTGTTTTACCCACCTGAAAACCAAAACATGTAGTATAGTGTTTATATTTTTTTGAATTTTTAAGATGATAAACTTAACATAAATGATGAGTTGATTAAATAATCAATTAAAAAAAGAAGTTGTAAATAATTACTTTTTAAACCAACCCGTGACCAAAACTCATTCTAATCATATACTATTTTGACATGAACCATGTTTGATACTTTAACCGGTTAAAGAAACCCGCTCGTTTAATTAACATGAACTTTGAGAATATATCAAAAGTGAATTTGTCTTTTAATGGTTTGAAAGAAAAAAACTTGTAATTTAATAAACAATCATATATATATATATATATATATATATATATATATATATATATATATATAACGCCCTGCTTGCGGTGCGCACATATAATGTATATATGTGTGAACCCTTGGGTAGGCAAAAGTAAAATTGCACTAATTTTGACGTTATTTTACTAATCACGTGAAAATAACGTTAAAAGTGGCGGAAGGTTAATCAGGCATCATGTGGTGGCGTTGATAGCCGAAAGACAAGGGCACATGCACCAATCAGCCGGTGTCCCGATGATTGAGTGTTATGTGTCTTATGTCCAAGGCTTGATTCAAAACTACTATCGAGCCGGGGGTCTCACCGGAAGCAGCCTCTCTATCCCTATGGGATAGAGGTAAGGCTGTCTACATCTTACCCTCCTCAGACCTACCATAGCATTGCTATTGGTGGGATATACTGAGTACGATGATGATGATGATATATATATATATAGGTATTGGATCATTTCAGAATTTTTTTACAGCGAGAAATGTGAGAAGTGAAGGTGTAACTCCATTAATCCCTAATTTCACTTCCTTTCTTATGTGTAGGTGCATATGTATGTGTGTAGGTACGTATGTTTGTATATGTGTAAGTATGTTTGTATGTGTGTAGGTACATAGATTTGAATGTGGCTCGGTACATTTATATGTTTGTAGTTAGGTTTGAATGTGTAATTAAGACATAAATACAACCAACCTATATATATGTACGTAACATCATATGAAAGGGAGTGAAATTAGGGATTAATGGAGTTATACCTTCACTTCTCGCAAGATCCATTTAAATTTAAGTTAGTCTTGTCTCTTAATCCAATAATAGCATTTCTTGTAAAACCTTAATATTAATTAACTAATATATAATAAATTTAAGACCTTAATTTTTGCAATCAGTATTCAAAATCAACGTGAAAATTGGTTACTTATAAGAACTTAATATTAATAACCAATACAATATATTTATATCTATGCTGGTAGTTAATTTTTAAAATCAAGAAAAAAATTATTAAAAAGAGAAAATGAAATATTAAAAAGAAAAAAATAAAATACAAACTATTAATAAGAAAAAAAAATGCATTTAATATGAGAGAGAGGAGGGAAAATTTTTCTAAGAAACATTTTGGTGATGATACGTGACATTACAAAGTTTTATTTATTATATAGTATAGATAGGCAAGTATATGTATAATTATATTCATTACACATGCATTGTTAGTTCTTAACTATCTTCTAAATTGAATAATACAATATACAAATATAAAAATGACTAAATCGAAGCAGTCATCCCAATTTGTTTTATTATAGATCGAATTTGTTATGTTAATTGTTGAAAGTATACACTTAAAAGGTCGATAACCGAACCGATGAGCACCCTGCTGTTAGCTGATAAACCTGGCCGCGAAATTTTTTTATTAGCTAACGGTAGGGGTGTTCATCGGTTTGGTTATCGATTTATTCGATTTGTTTAGCTATACGATTTTTTTATCCCTACTTGAAAATGGAACCTAAGCTAATTCGGAAAGGGGCCAATCGAACAGTAATCGATCGGAATTCAATTCGGTTCGGTTTCAGTTAAAACCGAACATATTGATTCAAACCCTATTAATCGAATTCATCCAAAATAACAATTTTTTTTGTTTATTTTTCTGCTTCGGACAACCGTTTGGATTCCGTACTACATCAAAATATTCATATAACCCCAACATCTACATCCTAAAACCAAAAGTTAAAAGTCCATAATAAAATATTCAAACCGAAGAACCATTAAATAGCCTTAAACATACAACTGTTAAGCCATAAAATAACCATCCAAAAAGTAATCAAAATATGGATATGGATATGGATATGAATATGAATATGAATATGAATATATACTATTGGCCTACATTTCAAACATGAACTTAAAAAAATATTTAGTCATATACAAAGTAATTAATATAGTTCATATTTAAATTTTAAACTATAATATTGTCACCATACCTCCTCTCAAATCATCATAACAAGAATAATAGTGTTTTAAGGTTACAATTCATTAAACTATAAGTATAATAAAAATTTAGGAGTTAAATACTTTAATTACACTTTTTAGAAGAATCAAGTTTAAATATTACGTTAACCAAAGCATGGACCTGGTATAGCATGGTCTGTCAGAGTGGAGGGGCATCGGGACTCTCCAAATTTGGAGAGTGCGGTGACTGAGATACAAGAAAGTCGTCGTTCTAAAAAAGGTTGATTATATCCCCCCCCCCCCTCTTCCGTACGCATACTGACATAAATCGTTAGGAACCGCTCTTTTTCAAATTCAATTTTGGGTTTGATGAATATTCGTTAGATTTTCCAACCTTCTCCAATCTCCATGGAACTACACAAACAACGTGAGGGAGTTCGTTAACGACGATGGCTTCGTTTACAGGCGTCTCAACCGCCAACCTATTGATGTCACCATCTCAACCACATCGTCCCCAAGTCCCGCTGCTGAAGAAAGGAATTGTAACACACACACCAAAAAAAAAAAAAAAAAAAAAAAAACAATACGGCTAAAACTTAAAACAAGGTACCAACCAGAGACTCTAAACCGGGAACTTTTGTCCAACACCTTGAAGACGTTACAAGACCGTATCCAAACTCAACCACCACCATTCGTTTATCTACCGATTTGGGATTATCATTACACCCCACAAAAGCTAATCGATTCGTTATGTAAAGAATGAGATTCATTCGATGTAGAGCAAGCTAAAGTTGGAATCTTTAAAGAAATCTTCGCCTTAGGGCACAATGCAGACCGGCTATCATTCCGCTCTGCACCAATGACCAATTATCGATGGTAGAGATGTGTGGTATTAATGACAAGCCAAACAAAATAACACAACCCAAAAGGCTAGTCTAATGAGTGAGGACAAGTTCCATACCTTGCAATGGTTTCAGTCCGTAACAGATACTAACCAATTGATGAAAAGAGTTGGCTGATGCAATCAGTTGACTTTTCGTGTTGACTTTTGTGAAGGTGACTAATTTTTGAAGTGTTTGTAGGATAATAGAATGTAAAAAGATTCTGGAGCAGTATATATGTAATGTTTTTACATAAGTTCAAAATCAGAAAACTTCGCTTTCGTTTCGAACAAAATGTCCAACATAAATTTTCATGCTTAAAACAAAAAAGAACAACACATTCGCTTCGCTTTCATGCTAATGCATTTTTCGATATCTGAGTTCTGATATCAATTTCGTTGAGAAGCGAAGGTACAACTTTCACAGGTACCAGAGTAAATCCCGCCTTCTTACAACCATCTGTTAAAGCCTCAACTTGTGACGGTCCATCAGGGCAAAGCGCCACCACTGCCCCGCCACTGCCTGTAAACTTTGCTGCCGCACCCACTCTCCTAGCCACCTCCACCATCTCTATGTTTAGTGAACCGAGGGCAGCATCACCAAACATCCGCCTGAAAACACAACCAAGTTCTCATATTCTTAAACTTAGGCATGTAAAAAAACCGAACAAACACAAACGGGACCATGTTCGTGTTTGTTCATTTAACTTTAACCGAACAAGAACATGAAAATATAATCGAACAATTTTTAGTGTTCATATTGGTTCATATAGGAAACAGGCACGTTCGTGTTCGTTCGTTTACAATTTAAACGAACAGTTCACAAACGTAAACGATCATAGACGAACAAACACATTTAAACGAACATAATAAAACAAACATAAACGAAACCAAGTATACACACACACACACAATTTGAATAATCGTTTTTATTGTTATATTTATAATTATATAAATATAACTACTTACATATTTATTATTATTTAAACGGACGTAAATAAACGAACAAAACGTATATTCGTGTTCGTTTAATTAAATGAACAAAAAACTTTGTTCATGTTCATTCGTTTATTTTATAAACGAACATAAACAAACTTCTTGCCGAACAGTTCATGAACATTTGATTCGTTTACAGGTCTACTTAAACTCCCACTTTTAGTATAAACTGATTTAGCAAAAATCATGTTTACCTTCGAAGATCGAAGTTTTGATTCATCAAGGTTGCAAGTTTAGCATAATCCTTTTCAAGTAACGCGGTTTTGCCTTCAAAAGCTAAGTTAGCAACTTCCTCCATTGACGATATTATGAACTTGTCACCATCTAACCATCTTTGTCTAACCGCACTATGCATCTTCCCAGAATCACTTGGATTTTCAGCATAGATGAGATGCAAAGGCGGAAGAAGGCTCGTATCCAATGGTGTGTAATCACCGTGACCATGTTTATCCATTTTCTCCTTGTTAAAATCCTGCAAATAAAACATAATTTATATCTAATTATAATAAGTTAATAACCATTAAACACGATCATAAATTAATCGTTTTTAGGACTCACCATGTATAACAGGCCACCGTAAACTTGTGCTACTCTATCCTGCAAACCAGCAACGATTCCGAGTTCTTTTTCTGTGTTTAAAATAAGTTGTGGTCTAATTTCGACAGCGATTTTATCTCTGACTTTGTAAAAGTCAAGAAGACAGCTAAATGCAGCACATACAATTGCACTTGAACCAGATAGCCCTGTCTGAAATATGAAAAAAAAAATAATAAAAAAATGCTAATAATAGCAGTACACTACCAATAACAAAGGTGCAAACGAGCCGAGCCACTCACGAGCTGCTTGAGATCATATCGATAAATAGCTCGAAATAAGCCACGCTTTTTCGAGCCCGAGCTTCAAATAAAGCTCATTTAGTTATCGAGCCTGAGTTCGAGCCTTGTGTAATTTTAAGTTTGACCTCTTTTAGACTACAATGCATTAATTTCACACTACATGGCCGAGCTTTGGCTCGTTTGATACCTACACGAGCTCGACCCAAGTTTAGGCTCGTTTTAAGGTTTTTCTCAAAATATATAAAAATAATTAAAAACGTAAATACATTAATTAATAAACGATTCGAGCCCGAGCTTGGGCTTTAGGAAAAGTGCTCGAAACGAGCCTAAGCGACCGAGTTGTGATTAATTACAAGTTTTTACCTGACGAGGGATATTGGTGTCATACGAAAGCGAGAAGTTGTCGTTGTGAAGATGAATCCCCTGTTCTTTACAGTAATTTGTAAAAACTTTACAAGTTGCCATTAGCAACCTCACACCTCCATAATAACCTTCATTTTCCAACCTCTTCACCTGCAACACAAAATTTTTGTAACAATCTGAATTTCACCAAATTACAATAAAATATAGACACTTGAACCCGAACACGATACGTGTATTCACTGGTTGACCTGAACACAACAGATTTAACCCGAATTTTTTTGTTTTTTTTTTCACATATTACTAGCTTAATTCACATTTTTAAAGCCAAAAATACAAATTCATATAAAACAATGACATTTTAATTATAAAATCTTATGTTAATTTCTCTTTTAGCTTTAAATTTTAGCAGGCATGTAAACGATCCGAACGAACACGAACAAGAGTATGTCCGTCTTCGTTCATCTAAAAAAAGAACATGTTCGTGTTCAATTGTTTAACTTCTGAACGAACAGTTCAGGAACATAAATGGTCATAACTGAACAAAGATAAACAAACAAAATGAACATATATAAACAGATGTAAATGAACACAAACAAACATAAATGAACACACTTAAATGAACAAATATAAAACCATTAACTAGATGCCTATTCAAGATAATATTTAGTTATTTTTCTAAACGAACTTCCCGCCGAACGGTTCACGAACAGTTTACCAAACGTTTGGTTCATTTACATGCCTAAATCTTAGCATAAGATACTGACCGATTTAATTTATTAATATATTACATTTAGGAAAAAAGTAAATGGGTTAAACGGTCAACCCGCAAACCAGCCGGGCTCAACCTGACCCAAACCCGAAAATTGTGTCAAACACGACCTATTTGATCCGAACGTATTTTATATTTTTTCACATAATAATTTAATATACTCTAAAGCAAATAGAATATAAAAATTTATATAAAACAATGACATTTTAATTATAAAATCTTATGTTAATGTCTCTTTTAATTTTAAGTTTTAGCATAACATTCCTAACCAATTTAATTTATTACTCCCTCCGTTATGTCATCGTTTGAAAAACACAAAGTTTAAGGTATATTGAATTATTACTTTTTTTGCTTACTAAATGACAATAATGCCCTTAGAAATTGAGTTTATTAATATTGTTTATTAATGCTAGTTGCGTGTGTTTAAGGGTAAACTTGGAAATTGGCTAATAAAATTTTGAAAGTGAACATTTGTAATAGGACAAATATAAAAGGAAATATGGACATTTTTAATAGGACGGATGGAGTAACAAATTATATTTCAAAAAGTAAACGGGTTAAATAGGTCAACTCAAACACGACCCGTTTACTTAACGGGTTTCCAACTCCGACCCGAAACCATTTATATCAAACCAACCCGAAACTGACCACGACCCATTTACCTAAACGGGTTTCTGGGTCCGACCCGAACCCGAGCCCGTAACAAATTAAACCAAAATTCGCAAACTTGAAGGCATAATTAACAATAATTAACACAACAAATTTCACCCGAAATTTTTTGTGTTTTTTCATATATTACTAGCTTAATTTACATTTTTAAAGCCAAAAATACAAATTCATATAAAACAATGACATTTTAATTACGAAATCTTATGTTAATTTCTCTTTAAGTTTTAATTTTAGTAGGCATGTAAACGAGCCGAACGAACAAGCAAGAGCATGTTTGTGTTCGTTCATTTAACTTCAAGATAATATTTAATTATTTCCTATTAATATGTAAACGAACATAAATGAACGGACATTCATTCGTTTATTAAATAAACGAACTTCCCGCCAAATAGTTCACCGAGCATTCGGTTCGTTCACGGACCTAAATTTTAGCATAAGATTCCTAACCAATTTAATTTATTAATAAATTACATTTAGAAAAAAAAGTAAATGGGTTAAACGGGTCGACCCGTAAACCCGCTGGGTTCAACCCGACCATGACCCGTTTACCTAAACGAGTTTTCGTGCCCGACCCGAACCCGACCCGTTTATACCAAACCCGAAACCGACCACGACCCGTTTACCTAAACGGGTTTTCCGGGTCCGACCCGAACCCGAAACAAACTAAACCAAAATTCACAAACGTGAAGGCATAATCAACAATAATTAGCAATAATTAACAAGTAATCAACAACAATGCAAGGTATATAAACCACCAATTACATACCAAATGATTAACCGAAGTGAATTTAACGAGATCGTGAGTAGGATGAGGAACAATTAGGAGATCTGAAGAGGGTTGAAGACGAACACTGGCCCAAAAGTTTTGAAGACTAACGGAGACTGTACGGCCGTAGTAGCCGTCACTGGGGTTACCCAGTAGTCCGATCCGAGCATAGGCTTTGTGTTCGATGATTGTCGGTAATGATGATGAGCCGTTGGGTTCCATTGACACAAAGTAGTAACCAGTTATGAGTTTTACTTGAATTTGAAGACGTGATCTGTATCTATCTGTTGCTGTGTGTGTGTGTGTGTGGGACCCACTACATGGATCCAGTTATGATTTAACGCGTGGAATTATTATTATTATTATTACTATTACTACTATGGCCAGGAACATTATTTATGGATGACACTGATGTTCCGGGTTTGAATCTTGATTCTGATAGGATTTACCAGAGCATTAAAACTTGTCGTGCCTTCAGGCGAGGTAAGCCAACTGGGTTTTACCGGGAACGCCAAGCCAAACTCGGATGCCAACGTGGATCCCGATCATGTCAACATAGTTGGCCTGAGTGGGGTGGTGGGGCACGACGTGTTCGCGCAGTGTGATAACTTAACTGTGAAATTTATTATTATTATTATTATTATTGTTATTATTATGTTGTTGTTGTTGTTGTTAAGATTTTACTGATCACTTAATTAACAAAAACTGATAGGTTAAGTTTGTGACGGTAAAGAATAATTGGCAGTCGTATAATTTATTATAAAAGAAATTATAATTTCTGTGCTACCGAGTAGAGGTGGGCGAGTAAACCGGTTAACCGAAACGGACCCGAAAATCGAACCGAAACCGATTATGTAGAGACCGGTTTGTAACCGATTGAAACTGTAGGGTCGGGATTGGTTTGTAATTTTTTCCATCAAAGCCGGTTCCAAACCGGTTAACTGAACCGAAACTGGTCGTAGCATGGTTAAGAAATCGGTTTCAACACGAACTGAAACGAATCATAAACCTGTTTTGACTTTTGTTAATCAAACCGAACTGATTTTACGTTTTTAAACCTGTTTGTAATTTTCTCGATCAAAACTGGTTCCAACCCGGTTAACTGAACCAAAACTGATCAAAATCGAAACCGGCCGTAGCCTGGTTAATAAACCGGTTTCCAGCTAAGCCGAAATAGATAATAAATCGATTTTGACTTTTGTTAATCAGACTGAACCGATTTTAAATTCTAAACTAGTCTATGGATCTCTAATACCGGGTGAGATAAGTATGAGTAAGAGCAATGAAATGAAGTTTCATGACATAAATAGAGGTTCAATGAATACAGATGATACATCACTATGGTTTAACGTGTTAATTAATTATTGTGATTTGGAAATATATATTGTAATTTACAACTATAGTTTACATATATGACATCACAAACATCATCTCGTTATTTTTAGTTTTTTTTACTATAGTTATATGTATAATAATTACTTATCGTGTAATACACGTGTGTTACATTAAATAAAAGTCATTATCTAAATTCAAATACTATTGTTAAGGTTCTTGATTATAATGATATAATCAAGTATGATATATAAAGTTCGGGCTTGTTTATTAAACAAACTTTAACTTACGTACATGTTTGAATTAAGATTTAAATTTAGCAATATTCAAACTTTGAATAAGCGAATCTCAAATATCTAATCGACTATGCCCTGCTTGCGGTGCGCGCATATAATGTATATATGTGTGAGCCCTCGGGTGGGCAAAAGTAAAATTGCACTAATTTTGACGTTATTTTACTAATCTCGTGAAAATAACGTTAAAAGTGGCGGAAGGTTAATCAGGCATCATGTGGTGGCGTTGATAGCCGAAAGACAAGGGCACATGCACCGATCAGCCGGTGTCCCGATGATTGAGTGCTATGTGCCTTATGTCCAAGGCTTGATGCAAAACTACTATCGAGCCGGGGGTCTCACCGGAAGCAGCCTCTCTATCCCTATGGGATAGAGGTAAGGCTGCCTACATCTTACCCTCCTCAGACCCTACCATAACGTTGCTATTGGTGGGATATACTGAGTACGATGATGATGATGAGGATGAAATATCTAATCGACTCATTTACCCTTTACATTTGGCTTATGGTCTAAGACGAGGATGGCACGTAAGAATATCTTCGTTATCAATGAGTCATCAATGGCCCATGCATTTGAGCTTATCTTTTGAATATGGCCTGGCCACAACATACTTTACGATACAACTCAGATTTTAATAAACCTTAATCAAATAATTAAAACTAAAAAAATTAAATATAGTATTTTAAAGTTAGGGAATATCTCATATAATAGTAACCAACTTTCAAAAGTGTTCAAATTAGGTCACTCATGCATATTTTTTCTCAAATTGGGTCACTAAATCTTCAAATTAAGTCTCACCGATTTTTGTGTGCGTCAAGAAATGAATGGAGGATAAGATGCGGGGGACGTAATTTGCAATATATGTAGTTATAATTAAAAAAATTAAAAAACGTTAATTATTTTAAAATTCAAAAATAAAAAATAAAATCCACGTCGCCACTCAAGTCAACATAAAAAGGTTATAAAAAGATTTCCTATGTGAAACAAAAAAGAAAAACGCTAAAAAAACATGTTAAAATCTTTAATTTAATAAAATGTGAAAATTGAGTGACTTAATTGGAACACTTTTTAAAATTAAGTGACCTAGGTGAAACACTTTTGAAACTTGGTTACTAGCCGTTCGGATTCCTACCGATTGTTAGTCGCTGGTCTTTCTATATATTGTTGCATCCAGATGTACCGAGGGTTTCTTCTCCTCTTATAGTAAACATATAGGACGACTGGGTAATTTGCATCCCATCTTTTCAATTTATGATGATAATTTTTATACTCGAGTTATGATGAATGTAGCATGTAAATATTAGTTGCTGCTTGGCTAACTCAAGAAGATGCTGACAAAGATGAGTGGTTTTGCTAAAGTATTTCACTTTTGTAGGGTAACACGGGAGTAACTATCATGTAAGTTTTGATGTCTTTATAACATCTGTTTATATGTTGATTTAAGTGCATTATTTTTGTACATGTAAGCTGGGGTAGGGGTGTTTTGCAACATAAGTGAGATAAATGCAACCCGGATTGACACATTAGGAGATAAAACATTAGAAATAATTGACCCGAGTTGACATGTTAGAGATAAATACAACCCGAATGGACCCTTCAATTCAACTATCCATTTCGTCAACTCTTTATTTATTTACTTAATAAGAATATTGTACAACAGCTGACGATGCAGGAGCAAAAAATGTATGGATGTAGGCTTTGGTGTTGTTATTGTAAAATTAAATATGAAAGGGTTAATATGAGAATGGCAGTAGATGTGGTTGCTTTTGTGTGTTGCGATTATGACAGTTGTGCAAACGCACATGAAGTGAAATAATTATGTCATGCCCAACATTATTCATTCGTCATATTCAAATCGACCGCACCTGCCCCTGCAACTCGGGGGTTCAAATTACTAGTTAATTACAAATGTTACTTCTACCCCTACTACTCTTTAAATACCAATCTACATAACAAGTTGAGTTCATGACCAGGTGTAGGGGTGTTCATCGGATAACGGATTATTCGGTTCGGGTTATTCAGATTTGAAAATTTTTGGACCCTATCCGATATCCGATCCGATCCGAATTAGGAATATTCCTACCGATCCGAATCTATCCGAATTCAATTTGGATCGGATTCGGATAATATCTGAATAATCCGAAATTATCCGAATAATCCGATATAAACCTAAAAAATTTTCCAATTTTTTTGTGCCTAACATTTAATAGTTTAGAATCAAAATAAACATACAAATCGAAAAACACGAAGTACTCTTAACACAAATTTAAAATTTAAACTTCAAATAATAGTCTAATAAATATACCAAACTGGAAAATACCACTAAAAACATGTTTTTTATTCGGATTAAACGGATATCCGAATAATCCGAACAATCCGAATTTTTTAAAATTCCATATCCGAATCCGATCCGAATCCGAATTATTTATTCGGATTGATCCGATCCGAATATCCGAATAAGAATTCGGATCGGTTTATTTGGGTTTCGATTTCGTTTCGAATTTCAGTTTTTTTCGAATTTCGAATTTCTTGAACACTTTTAACCAGGTGTTGACTCATCAAATATTCAAATGTCGACTGAAATGTGGGTTGAAACCACGTTGGACCTTACCAAACAAAAAGATAATAAAGAATAAAAAAACTAGTTTATTGTAATTACAGAAATATTATGAATTCCAAATAAATAACTTTCAACATATACATAAGTAATACTATATCATATATCAAGTAATGGAGACAACTAAAAGGTGTTTAAAGAATTAAAATATGAATAAAATGATTTGGAATTTGATTTGAAATTAGTTGCTCTAAAAAATTTAGAAGCACAATGACGATTGTGGTAAGTGGTAACTATTTCTAACATATATATATATATATATATATATATATATATATATATATATATATATATAATGGACTGTGGTTTTTGCACATGTAGTTTGTTCAATTATGTGGTTTAAGTTTAATAGTTTAAATTTGCGCTTTTTATCATTTGGTTTCATTTTACTTGCAATTAATCCCGATCTCACTAACCCCGTTAAGTTTGTTCATTAAACTCATCAGCGTGTCCCTCACGTGAGGGACAATTTTGTCCCTTTTTCCCAAATATGCCCCAGCTTATCACGTTAGGGGGCTTGAGAATTATGGCTGAGGTTTGTTTGGGGAGAAAAAGGACAAAAATGCTCATCACTGAACAGTCAGACTTAACGGGATTAGTGTGATCGGGTTTAATTGCAAGTAAAATGAAACAATAAGAACGAAAATCACAAATTTAAAACTATTGAACTAAAATCGTAAATTTAAACAAACCATATAGACGAAACCGCGTTTTACTTAATATATCATATATTAAGTTCAAATCTTTTGAAACCTATTTGCTGTATTAAGATCACATCTGACCGAAATCCGAAGAGCCCAAGGTTTCAATGCAATTTTAAAAGACAGGTCCAAATGGTTATGGGCATGGCCCAATGTTGTGCGAATTAGTCGAGTCCATTTTTCTTTTGGGCACGGACGAAACAATTTATAAGGCTTAAATGAATGTTAGCTCGGCTAAAGTTGAGAGATCAATCTATAATTACTATTAGAGCTTATCAGTGACGAAGCTTGAACGAAAACGTGAAAAAAAAACCTAATACGTATAAAATTTTTCATAACTAGTGAGCCGGACTCAAAGTTTTCGGACATAAACGGATAAATTTACACTATGTATAAAAAAATTTGAACGAAAACAAGTAAAATCTACGCTCCTAGGCAAGGGGTGGGGGAGCCACAACTATCCTTCACCACTGGACTGTATGTCGGTGGTTGGTAGATGGCTACAAGTGGGTTAAGATTGATTTAAGGAGTGCCCCTATCCACCCCAGTAGTGGTGGGCAAAAAAACCGGTTAATTGACCTAATGATCTAAACCGGAACTGAAAAAATATGACGGTTTGTAAATTTTGAAGAGGAACCGGTTTGGAACCGATGCTTAGGAATCGATGTATGTATGCATGCATGCATGTATGTATGTGTATATTACGTATGTACATATGTAATTTATGTATGTATGTTTCATTAATAAAAATATTCGTATATAGAAAATCAATTCCTACACGAACTAGTTCTAAACCAAACCTAACCGGTCCACCATAAACCAATTTGACCACTTTGACAATGAACCAGTTCCGTTCCAAGCCGAACCAGTTTAAAAATCAATTTGTGCACCTATAGTCCCCACCCTAAATAAGATTTTAAATTAATATGAAATCTTAAAATTTATAAAATATATAATCGTTAAAAAACAATTAAATTATTTTTATTAAGTTGTAACAAGTCTAGATATTTATAAATTATAATTATTATATTTTTTTTAATTTAACAAACAAGGTTTCCTTGTTCCATGATAATTCATAGTATTCCATGAAAAAACTCTCTAAAATAAAAACCAGAGATAGAGACACAAACACATACATACAAAATCTATATATCTATATATAGATACACATACCATATCTAACCTTCATGTGTTTGTAACACAACACAACACAACCACTCAAACGGCTATTATTTGAGCGCACGAACCGCTATCTTTAATATAAACCTCATTAATATTATTATTTAACCGCTATCTTTCAGTTACTTTTTGCACCACATATTCCTTCATATGCGCACGAACCGTCGCATTTGATCAGGGTTTTTACGACGACGAGTTAGCCGTCAGGATTGTGGAGGAAGGAAGGCTCAAATCTTAATTAATTAATATTTTTTTAATTGTTAGTTGTTGATTTGAGCCTTCGTTCTTCATGCCTGCTGATAGTTATTCATCTTCTAAGAAGAAAGATGACAATTTGGACGATGATGTTTGTAGTCAGGTATTATTATTATTATTTGATTAGATTATGGGGATTTTAATGGTTTCATGTTAATGGTCTTGGGATTAAAGTTAGAAACTTAGAACTAGAACATTGATGTTGATGGATTCGAGATCGGCTCGCTTTGAGTTTTTTTTTTATATATAAAAGTTCAAGCAAGGCTCGTGAGTAATTTTTTCAAACTCGAGCTGACTCAGGCTCAACTTGTTTATCATTTATTAATAATTAATTTAACGCATAATTATTATTTTCACATGTTTTGAGAAAACCTTAAACGGCCCAAAGCTCAACTAGACTCATGTCAAGTACCTTAAACGAGCCAAAGCTCGGCTCAAGCTCTATAACTAAACAAGCTTTATTTGAGGCTCGTGCTCCTGTCCAGTATCTTAAACGAGCTAAACCTCAGCTCGCGCTTGGAAACTAACAAGCTTTATTTGAGGCCCGGGCTCGAAAATAGTGGCGAAGCTTGGGCTTAATCTATGGGGTGACCGAAGTCACGGAAAAATATTTTAGGGGCGTCTGGACTCAATACATATAACAATTTTCGGACGAAATTGCAAAAATTTACACTACGGAGCGAAAAAACGGGGGTGACCGGGGACACCCCGGTTCCTCTTAACCTTCGCCCTTGCTCGAAAACTAAACTAGCTTTGTTTGAGGCTTGGCTTGTTTCGAGCTTTAACCATAATAAGATGACACATTCATACATTTTCTTTATTATTGCCACTTGAAGACATAATTTGTGTTACTAGATTATTCAAATTTTAGGCATTTTATCATCAAACTACACTTTCATCTAATGCTTATAAGTTTCACTTGTAGGAAGCAAGCAAAATGACCCTAATTCGTTGCATGATGCAAACGTTACTCGACACACGATCGTTTATAATATTAATCCTAGTCATTCCAATCGGTTTCATGTTCGCATACTTCCACGGACAAAAGATCACATACTTTCTAAGACCATTATGGCAATCACCCCCTAAACCATTCATACACATCCCACATTATTATCACGAAAACGTGACAATGGATTCGCTATGCAAACTACACGGTTGGGAGTTAAGGGATTACCCACGAAAAGTATACGATGCGGTTTTGTTTAATAATGAAATCGATATGCTTACGATTCGATGGAAGGAACTTAACCCGTATATTACTCAGTTTGTGCTTCTTGAAACTAATTCTACTTTCACAAGTATCCCAAAACCGCATTATTTTGCTATAAATCGTGAACGGTTTGAGTTTGTCGAGCCACGTTTAACGTATGGGACGATTGGTGGACGGTTCAAGAAAGGGGAGAACCCGTTTGTGGAAGAAGCGTATCAACGAGTTGCACTCGATCATCTTTTGAAGATTGCGGGTATAGAAGATGGTGATTTGTTGATAATGTCGGATGTTGATGAAATCCCGAGTGCGCATACGATTGATTTGTTGAGATGGTGTGACGGGCCGCCACCGATGATTCATTTAAACTTGAATAATTATTTATACTCGTTCGAGTTTAACGTTGATCACAGCAGTTGGAGGGCTTCAGTGCATCTATACCAAAAGGGGAAAACGCGATATGTGCATTACCGACAGACGGATTACTTGTTGGCCGAGTCTGGGTGGCATTGCAGCTTTTGTTTTAGGGAAATTACTGATTTTGTGTTTAAAATGAAAGCTTATAGTCACACGGATCGTGTTCGGTTTTCTCACTTTCTGGACCCGAAAAGGATCCAGAATGTGATATGTAACGGGGATGACTTGTACGATATGTTTCCCGAGGAGTACACGTTTAAGGAAATTATAGCGAAGATGGGTCCGATTCCTCATTCTTATTCAGCGGTTCATCTTCCGTCGTATTTGTTAAACCATGCAGAAGAACTCGGGTATCTTTTGCCCGGTAATTGTATCCGAAAATCGGGTTAAATCTTGGATTAGTGTAAGTTTTCATGATATAAACATAGTTTTGTTGATTTAGGGGGGTGGGTTGATTAAGTTGTATATTCCATTTTCATCCTATGTAATGTACATCAACAGATATTTAAGTTTTTATTTAAAATCTATTTTTATGCTGTTGTGACTTGTACTGTACAAGTATCCAATGTGGGTGATTTAATGTTTTTTGTTGAATATATTGTTGATGGGGTTTTAGTGGTAAGTGCATGTTTGAGGTCAACTGGTGCATGGTGTGTTGATAGAAAGGTAAGTGCATGATAAATAAAGGTTGGTTCTTTTTGGAATTTTGCATTGAATTTTAAGAATTATTATTATTATTATTAATTTATTATTATTATTATTATTATTATTATTATTATTATTATTTGGATTTGTTTTTTGTTTTTCTTATTTATATATTTTATATATTATATAATATAAATATCAAGGATCTTTTAAATTTTATAAGGTTACAAACTCTTTTGCATATTATAGTACCATTATTGCATGTTTTAAAAAGGTTAAGTGAAAGTTGAGAAAATAGTATGGTATTTTAATCCATAGTACACCTCAGCTATATACAAATTTTATAAATTTAAATAATAATAACTATTCTGTCCCCTCAAGTTAACCCAAATATTCCTCAATTTTATTATATTTGGTTTTTCTTTTGTATCTTTGATTATGTTATTTTTTTTAATTTTGGTACATACCACTGCGAAGTGCTTAAACTCATTTAATTCCTTGGAAATGTTTAACTAGTTATTAAATATGTGTTTTACAAAATTTTAATTCTATATATGTATGACCGGCGAATATGACCTAAACGAAAAATTCATATTGTGTGCATGGCATTAATAATTCAAATCATATTTATATATAGATTTAAAGTACTTAAATTTAAATTATATAGTTATCATAATAAATAAGACGAACTCGAGTTTAAGATTGCAACTTAAATTCTGAACTGAGTTGAGCCAACTCAGCAGGAAGTTCTAGTCGAGGTCGAGCTAGCCTTGGCTCGACTAGGCTTGACTCGCTAACAATCTTTTAGTGTTGTTGCCTATTGCATTGCGCGGACACACAACTAGTTATACATGGTTTGTTTGTTTGCTTTTTGACTAGCTTGAGTTTTCTTAGTTATAAAGAGGTTAAGAGAAAAAAGAGTCGCAATTTGTATTTTGCTCCAATTGTATGGAGTGATGATTGAGGCTTGAGATTTTTATAGTCTTTATTTCGAACAAGTCTTAATGGAGTTTTTTTTTATAGTTGTGGGTTTTTTCATTGATGGTATTCCTGGGTGATTGAATCTAGGAGCGTCAAAATCAATATGGAAGGTTGACATCCCGTTTTAGAAAGACTCGCTCATGTATTGAAGATAGGGATGACAAAAAGCCCGAGCCCGATGGGTATACCTGAAACCTGAAACACATCGGACACGTATACCCGAAACCCGATGGGTAAGAGCCAAGTATGGGATTGGGATTTAAAATTTTCGCAGGTATGGTCGGGTATGGGATTAGATGATACATGACCCGATTACCCGAAAACGCATACCCGTTTACCCAAACCATATACTCGAAAAATTCCTTGCATTTTGTAGGTTGTGACGTATACATACAAAAAAACTATATAAAAATTATAATGATATTATTTATTTATTGTAACACTTATATATATTGAATGTATTATATATTAATTTGTAATAATTGTTGTATGAATAAAATGTATAAAACAATTATAATGATAAAAAAATATATTTGAAAATCCCAACGGGTATACCCGATACCTGCGGGTAAGTTTGATACCCGACGGGTAATTACCTGACAAATACCAGACAGGTAACGAGCCGGGTATCGTATAGGACACGGTTTTACAAACGGGTATGAGCATGAGATTATCGATACCCGGCCCGTTATATAAGAGGTCTTAAAAAAAGTTATATTATTGTCACACGAAATCGTTGCTAATTTAGCACAACTTGATAGAATATTCTCATTGAGTCACTTTACAAGACGACTTTTTAACAAAAAAGTCTTTTTTTCTTTTTTGTGGTTTTATCACTTAATACAAACAAGTACTTTCTAATTATTACAACCTTAAATAAGTAAATAACATAAGAACGTAGTCAATATCATAAGAAGTGTTAATGGTCCACACCAGATGTGGATTAGATATGCAACTAGGTGGGTGGTCCTGTAATGTATATGTTTGTGATCATGTTGGTTCTTGGAGTCTAAAAATCTTATTACATGACAAACTCGGAGAATACGAGCAACGTATAACATGAGGTAAGGGCACGAGCCGTGAAACGGCTTTTCATTCGTAGATTATTTATCGGTTTTCAATGAATTATAGGTTTTAACATGTTTTTTTAGCATTTTTTTTGTTTCAATGAATTTTATTTTATATTTTTTATTTTTTATATAACTAATACTTTTTTTTTATATTTTTAAAGTATAACTATATATATTGTAAATCTCACACATTTTCTACTCAATTGCTCTTTTGACGCACAAAAAATCCGATGAGGCTCAATTTGAAAATTTAGTGACCCGGTTTAGACATAAATTACATGATTAATATAATTCGAATATTTTTAAAATTTGGTTACTATATCATCATATCCGTATGATATATATATATATGAGATAAAATACCATTAGATTTTCACAATAAATTCAAGAGAATAAGTGTATAAATCATAAGTATATTATTAACTTTCATACAATAAAAAAATAAAAATTCAAAAAATAAATAAATATTATAAACAAATAATATATAACAACCCCCGTAATACGGGGGATAAAAACTAGTGTGTGGTTATCCCCCGTATTACGGGGGTTGTTATATATTATTTGTTTATAATATTTATTTATTTTTTGAATTTTTATTTTTTTATTGTATGAAAGTTAATAATATACTTATGATTTGATAATAAATTGTTTTACAAATAAATGAGATGTTATAACCCGGATTAAAAGCTATATGGTTTTGATGAGACACAAGACCCGTTTATATTTTTACCATAAAATTGGTTTTTTAATTATAAATAATATATATATTTTTAAATAAATCATATATTATTTTTTAGTATATTTCTATTTTATAGGATTTTTATATCAAATATTTGATGAAATTATTTTTTAATTTAATGAGATGTTATAAACCGTTTAAGAAATATCTGGGTTTGATGAGACCCATACCCATGAATTCGGGTCAAATGCATGAGAAACCTATATTTAAAAATAAAATAAATCTGGTAACTTCTAAAAAACATAGGAGCGACCACATCACGACACGTAGGATTTTTTTAATTTCGTTTGTATATATTATAGATAGATGTCCAACTAAAAAGAAATTACACATAAAATAAATCTTAAAAGCCCCACATATGCGTATCCATAAAGGTCCAGCCTTAGCAATATGGAAAAATGGAACTTCTTTGTCATTAAGATAGGATGGAAGATTTTTCAAAATTATCTGATCATTTTTTTGTTTATTAAATTTTAGTAATCCCTATCGGTGGTATTGTCGATAATAATCATTATTCATTTAATCGTTATTGGCGATCCTAAATTTTTTAAAAAGATGGCCCCCAATCCCCCCCCCCCTTGCGTTAAAAAAGATTAATTCCGTTATACTTTTTTCCAAATATCAAACTAATGTTTTAGGGATTTTGATCTGAATAATGTAAAACTTAGTTCGGAACAGTGCTCTAAAATGATGAAGCAGTGCTTCAATTCAGGTTTTTGAGCTTACAATTAACAAATATCAAGTCGTTTGAATTACTGTTTCGGGCTAAGTTTTATAACAATCGACTCGTATTCTCCTTTCGATCAAGAACCCTAAAACAATAGTTTGAAATTCGAAAAAAAATACAACACCGTTAAGTCTTTTTTAACGGGAGGCCATTGGGGCCAATTTGTTGAATCTGGAACAGCCGGTGACGTTAAAATAAATAGAGATTATTATTGGCTAATATCATTCAATATTGATTATTAAAATCCAATAATTTTTTTTCATGATTTATCAAATGTGGGTTAGCATGTTACCAAAATTTATCACACACTTTATATCACCTAAAGAACAAATTTCTTCAAAAAAATTACAAAAAAGTTACCCAAAATATAAATTTTGTTTTAGGCATGAAATAAGTCAAGCCACCGATGTTTATCGATTCATATATACTATGTCGGTATGTGCATGAAGCGTAAGCCGAGAGAGTCAAATATCAATAGCGTGATTCATTTACAAAGTGTTTGCGAATTAGATTTATAGGACGGAATTATCTTTGTAGTTCACACACAACAAGTCCTTCATATTAAGTGTCGAGTTCATGACCTTTGAAGCTTCAAGAATTTGCTCTGGTGAGGATACTAGATTATGTTAGCTTTAGGTTTGAAGAACTGAAGCAATCCTAAAGCAACGTGAGTTAACCTACAAAACAGGATACTGATTAAGCTCGTTGAGTCGTTGAAGAGAGAGAAGTGAATTGAACAAAGAGAATTTAGTGAATAGTTGGACTATGTGGTCCCATTCCAGACTAGTCACTATCATGGTTTGTTCTTACTTAGAAAATATTTACTAACACATGTCATTATCATACGGGTTCCATTTCGTTGGAAGTTTTGCACTAATGAAAGCGGCACAATCCCTAGGTCACGCCTTGCACGTAACTAGCTTGATTCGACCTTGAGCTTGTTACGTACTTTTATGGATTTTGTATTATTGGTTCGTCCTATTGGATGTAACCTATTCAAGTGTTCAACCTTCAAACTCATTCAATTATTTCCTAATTTAATCATAAAATCCTTCCTCATATGTATTTCGTAATAGAAAAAAATATATTAACTGTTCACTAGCCGAACCGAGCAAAGACTTGCTCGTTGTTTGGCTCGTTTACAATCGAACCGAGCGAAAATCGAAACGAGCTAAATTTGAATTGAGCATTTTTAGATCGAACATCGAGCGATTTTCGAGCATAATTTATTTCCTTTTTACTAACTTTCAATAAGAAACATGTTTGAAAACAGTAAATAATATATTTTGTAAACAAATTAGTAGTTTTTAGACAAACGTGTAATATGATGTAAATTTTTATGTGAAAAGAGTTTGAATCGAGATATAATGAACATGTAAACAAACTTGTAGTATTCTGAAAACTTGAAACGAACAAATGCAACTATAAAATTGACGGAATAGAAAAAACTTAAAAGAGTTTAAAAAGTGGTATACTTATATTTTATGTGTGTTGTCTATATATTTATATATTTGTTCATATAAAATTTTATATAAAATAATTAAAAATATTCGAGCCGAACCGAACCAAGAAGACCTTTGCTCGTTGCTTGGCTTGTTTACAAACCAAACCGAGCAGAGCGGCTCATTTAAAATCGAGCGAAAAGACAAGCGAGCATTTTCTAAGCAATTTCCAAGCGAGTAACGAACGAGTTCAAGCAACGAGCGATTTAGACGCCATAGTCCTAGGGTGATCATATCAAGAAAATAATTGAAATGCCCTGTTAAATAATTAATCACTTCAATTGCAAATTCAACATTACCACAAGACCAAAAAAAAAATACATGTATGTATATCTCTAAACTAGGAATGAGCAAAATCGGTATCGTCGGTACCGAATCGGTACCAAAGTTTTAAGTTTCGAGATCGGTACGGTACCGGTATTTCCCGATTTTTTACATATTCGGTTCGGTACCAGTACCAAAAATTAGCGAATTCGGGATCGGGATTTTCGGTACCAGTACCGTGCTCATCCCTACTCTAAACTCACCAAAACAATAAAATCCAATTAGCAAATGATAAAACACTTCTATTTTCATCACAAATCAGTAAAACAAATAAACAAATATGGATGGTTACCATATATATTTGGATAACACTAACTCATGCTCAAATAAATGCACTCCTTTTGTACAAACTCATAGTTCCAGATTAATGCATAAAACAGTAAGACATCATATTTAACCAGTTATTTTTTATAAAAAAAATATTGTAAGACATGCATGAGAACTCCCTACACAGTTCATGGTACTAAACCAATACAAATTCAAATTAGATTCATCCTGCATATTTTACTCGGAACGTTGCCTTCATCGCAGTTCAAGATCTCAATCCTATTGCACCACAATTTCTTTGTTACATCGTCAGATTATTTCAGTTGTACCGCTTCAAAATATATAACAATTTATCCTGCATGAACACTAAAAATGGTTATACTATATTAGCATGATAATAACCATTTTTTTTAATTAAACGATACCTCCACGCTAATCGCTCTCCCAATCTTCATCCGCATTTTTTGTTGTTTTCACCTTACTTTCATTGTCATAATTTGCAGCGTTAAAAGACGACCTCGATTCATTTTCTTCATCAGATTCAAACATAACATTCTCCAAATCATCCAACAACTCTTCCGACTCAGACTCTTCTACATCTCGTCTGTTAAACCTAGCACCATTATCACCTTTTCCATTTTTACCCCTCTTCCATCTTTCAACTTTCGGAACATCATAAATCCGACCATCATCCGAGTCAGCCTCGTCACCATCATCCACGTCATCGTTACTCCTCTGTGGGGCCATCCTACCCATTCCCGGTTTCGTATACCTACCATCGTAATCTTCTTTATACAAATACCGAATTCTGTTAACTTCTTCTTTCTCTGCAGCTTCTTCAATTTCCCATTCTTTATCGGCTGCGTCTTCTATCTCCGCTATAAACTTATCAAGCTCTTCTTGATCACTGTCTTCACTCGCTTCCTCGTCTTCGTCTTTAACCGTCACACCACCGGGCCCACCGGACTTTTCACCGTGAAACACATACGGGCTTCCTTCTTTCTTATCTATCGCATTAAAGAAAGTAGACGCCACTCGTTGTATACTCGCCATTGCAACCGGATCATCAGGGTTTATACTCATTCTCCTAAGTTGCTGCTCTATATTCTTAATATTTAGTTTTTGTGAATCGAGCGCTTGTTCAAATCTAGCTTTAAATAACGCCTGCATATTATTAATATTATTTTTATTAATAATAATAATAATTATAATAATAATAAAATTCTTGGGTTGTCTATAAGATAAAAGTCAAACCTTTCGTTTGGTAAGAGTATTGATCGGTATCAAATTCTTCGGTTGTCTATAATTCCTACCACGAAACATGATAATCGTTTTGACATTATGTATATTGACCACAATGCCCCCGCTTAATCTCGCAAGCATGGTGGCCATTTCCTTAATCTTTTCTTTTGGGAAATTGTCACAGCAAACCTGCACGGTTTCATGAAACTTCCAATGCATGTGCATGTTTTGAACCACACCTCCAAACACTCCACGAACACCAACGGGTACATAATTCCTATTTCTGAAACCGATCTTCCTTAACGCCTGAATTTGCTCAGCGGTCAGTAGCTCGGGATCATGCCTCGGAGGTGGTAACTCCGGGAGCTCGTATTTCTTCAGCTTTTGAAGAAGTAATGCCACTTTCTTCTTGGCCTGCATCAGTCACAATTAGGATTTAAGAGTGAGAAAGAACCATTAACTGAAACTGAACCAAAAACCGACGAAAACAAACCGAATTAACCTAAAATTGGTTCAGTTTTTTTTGTACCCTCGGTAAAGCGAAATTAACCGAACCATTCATATTTTCTTATACTTTTAGCTTTTATGCCTCCATTTCATGTATTTATCAAGGCCTGTAACCGAACTGAACACTGAACTGCTCGTGAACCGTTCGGCGGGAAGCTCATTTTTGTTCATTCATTTAATAAACGAACGGACATGAACACTTGTTTCATTCGTTCAGTTATGTTCGTTTATTTATGTTTGTTTGTGTTCATTTATGTTCGTTTGTGTTTGTGTTTTTTTATGTTTATTCACATATGTCCGTTTACCTTTGTTCAATCATGTTCATTTATGTTTGTTTTTGTTTATGAACTGTTCGCTTATATTTTAAACGAACGAACGAACACAAACATGTTCATTATTAAGAACGAACATGAACACAAATGTTTTTCCAATTAAGTGTCCGTGATCTTGTTCGTTTAAAGTTAAATGAACGAACACGAACATGCCCTTGTTCACACTAGGTCGGTTCGTTTAAAGGCCTATATATCTTCATTTCATGTATTTATGCATCCATTTTATGTACTTTTAAGCAAAAATGATAGCCCGAATTTTATTTTGTTATTAACCAAACCAAAAACCGACAAACTAAACAATTAAACCAAACCGATTAACCAAAAACCAATTGGCTAATTCACTTGGGGCTGTTCCTTTATGTTCACGTTTTTTTACGTTTATTCATTTATGTTCGTTTAACTTTGTTCAATTATGTTCGTGAATTGTTCGTTTAGATTTTAAATGAAAGAACATAAATGAACGAACATGAACACAAATATTTGTCCGATTAAGTGTTCATGTTCTTGTTCGTTTAAAGTTATATGAACGAACACAAACATGCCTTTGTTCACGCTCGTTCGGTTCGTTTACAGTTATATCTTCATTTCATGCATTTATAGTTATTAACCGAACCAAAAGCCGACAAACTAAACAAATAAACCAAACCGCGGACATAACACACGATATACATAAATCATACCCTTTTGAGATTATAAATAAGTCGTTCCTCATCGGTCATCAGCTTCTTCTGAATCTTTTTAGCTCTCCTGATCTCCCGTAGCGTTTTACCCGACTCTTTCTTCATCCTCATCTCCACTTTACTCCTCATACTCCGCCCTTTCGAGGTCGAATACGCCCGAAAACCATATACCCAATTCCACAACCTAATTGAACTCAAATTATTATTATAATTATTATTATTATTATTATTATTATTATTATTATTATTATTATTATTATTGTTTCCAGGTACCAACTTGGACCCGGTTGAATACCCATGTTTCAAATTGGGTGTAGTGTCTGTTAATAACTTCACATCCCTGAAATGATACATAATTAGATTAATTTCAATTTCAATATTTTCAAATAATAATATGGGATATGGGTTATGTGTAAAGATACGTACTTGGAGTAATTGGTGATGAAACGGGATGTGAGGGTTTGAAAGCAGCGTTTTTGAAGGTTATTTGATGCAAGCATTGACATATGGAAGTGGGTGTTGAAGGGTATTTGAGTTTGTTAAGTATTAGCTTCCATGGCTGATGATCCTGTGATTTGACGAAGGTGTTCGGCGGTTCTGGGTGAAGGTGGACAGGGGTTTCATTCAGGGTTTTAGGCCTTTTGTTTTATCAAAATTCATTTCTTTTGTTATTATTTTTTTTTATTAATCTCGACTATCTTTTTTATCGTTGTCGGTCTCAACTTACGAATTGGCTGCTGACGGTCTCAATTTTTAATGTACTTGTTCTCAACAGTACGCGACTAATAGAATCTTAACACCGTTAGTTATAGAATCTCAACGGTCCCAACTTTTAACGAATTGAGCACCACCAATCGATTTCGACGATGGTTTTAGGGTTTTGGCGACCCAATAAATGGGGTTTTACTAAAAAAAGGTTTTTAAATGTCCAATACAAAGTTACAAAGATGTTTGGGATGAAAATGTTGAGTTTTCTGGCAAAAAAATGTGACTTTTCAAGGCAAAAACGTTTTTCCGGCGATCTGCAACTAACGGCGTTAGGATTCTGTTAGTCGCGGACCATTGGGAACAAATACGTTAAAAGTTGGGACCGTCACCAGCCAATTCGTTAGCTGGAACCGGCAGCGACCAAAAGGCGATAGTTGAGATTAATAAAAACCAATATACTTTTTTTTTCATATCTTAAAAACTTGAAACTTGTTTGTAGAAAATTTAACAAACAGAGAATCGCCTATGTATTTCATATGGAGTGATCCAATAACAATAACAAAAGGTCACCGTATATGAGTTTCTAAAATATCTATGTTCCGGGGAAAACTCACTCATTCGAAGGCTAAACATGGATGTCCTCGGATCGATCCGAAGATCACAAAATCTCGATTTTCCTTTACTGAGTCATCATGCTCTCCCCAAAATGTTGTATGTAGAGATTAAACCTGGAACTCATGCTTCTTAGTTTTAGAGCGATTATAAATGATTACAAATGTTCTAGCTTGTAACATAAACTTAGAGCACTCATATCCCGTTCTTCATCTTTATTTATACGATTTAATTAATGTTCTACACGCTCCCATAATTATATAGCATGACAAATAGTAACCATATAAAATTAAGAGTTATTACTTTCTACTATATATTTTATATGAAAGATCGCTTCGATTTACGAAAAGTTCGATTGGTCCGAACGTTCCAAAGTTTTTTAGAATCGATAGGTCTGCAAATCATTCATTTGAGAAAATGACCATTATGGTTACAAATTCGATGTGAAAAGTAAATTAGTGGAAAGTTATATTTTTTCACGTCTCATTGCTTTCACTATTTATCTTATAAGACCATTCGTAGTGCCACAACTTTGTGACGCTTTGGCTCTGAAACGCTGGTGAATCCCCCCCCCCCCCACTTTTTTCCTTCGGCGTTTTCAACATAGCGTTTTGTACAAAACGCCACACATGGCACGAGTTTTGATAAAGTTGTGTGTGGAGAGGGAGAGAGAGGGGAATATATGTAATTATTGTAGGAGAGTTGTGGAGTTTTGCCTACTACGCCACTTTTTGCAAAACTCTTCATTGATGACGAGGATGTCACATGACGCAAAATGCCCAAAAGTAAGACGTTTTTACTACACATTAGCTTCTAGCCTTCTATAGTTTTGGCCATAACTTACAACATGAACTAAAGTTTTTAAGACGTAATAACTAATAAACATTTAAGTGAAAAAAAAATTAAAAAATCGTTGTGCCTAAAATAATTGTCTAACAACCTTAACTTACTTTTTAATAACTAGCACATAAATCAACAACTACAAAGACATCCATAGTCCACTTGGTTTGTAGAAAAACATACCAAACAGAACAACATACAACACATCACTCAAAGTACTTGATACATCAAAAACCATGAACTAGTCTTATGAAAGTTGCTATATACATGTCACAAGGCAGTAAGGAGGTGTTAGGTATTGCTTCTTTAAAGTGCTTATTGCTTTTTGGAGAGGCAAAATGTCTAAAATGGCCCTCCAAAAGCATCTAAAAGCTTCAAAAATGTCCAAAATGGCCCTCCAAAAGCACCTTCACCTTTTAGGTGCTTTTGGAGGGCCATTTTGCCTCTCCAAAAAGCAATAAGCACTTTAAAGAAGCAATCACAAACACTCCCTAAGTGCCCGGCCTGCTTGTCTTGTGTGATCCATATCCAACAAAACTTGTGGTTAAAAGTTAAAAAACTTCACATCTTTATAATTCCCAATCTAACCACCCTGAGAAGCTATCTTCATCACTTGGAAAATACAAGTCCTGCATTCAGATATATTAATGAAGCAATTGCATTAGCTTTCAAGTAGAGGTGGCAATGTCACCCATTGGGTTGTATTAAAATGTATATAATGGGACGGAATTGTTCAAACTAAAAAAAGAAAATGAATAAAACGGGTCAAAACGGGTTGACATTTCTCAAGTTTTTTTTTATGGAACGAGAAAAACAGAAGAAACTTTTTAGTAATTTTACCTTTTGATTTATATTTTGAGTTATGATTTTAAAAAAAAAAATTTTGAATTTTTTGGTGAGGTGTTTTTGAAATCTCAACCCATTTTGACCAATTTCAAAAGCCCCTCATTAAAAAAATTCAAAAAAATAATTAAAAAATCATAAACAGAAATATAAATCAAAAACTAAAAAAGTAAAAGTACTAAAAAGTTTCCTCCGTTTCTCGTTCCATAAAAAAACCTCAAGAAATGTCAACTTTTTTGACATGTTTCAATCATTTTATTTTTTTAGTTTGACTCATTCTGACCCGTTATATACATTTTAATACAGCTCATTCAACCTATGAGTCACATTTGCCACCCCTAGTTTCAAGGATCAACAACAATACAACTTTTCCCTCGTTATTTCACGAAAATTAGATAGAATATGAGTGAATAGCTAAACTTACCGCAAGGTTGACATAAGACGGACTACCCAAGTCCAAATTCTCGAGATAGTCTGTAGCGGCTCCTGTAGCATCGTTGGTACACAATTTCGAACCGGATGGATCATCCACATTGTCTTCCCTAGAGAACGATTTAGAATCATCCCCACAAGCCGGTGCGCTTAGTTCATCCTTAAGTTTTCATATGCAAAAGAAATATAGTCAGTACCATATAACAACAGGATCAGGTAAATTACAGCTTTTATTGGACAAGTGGCTTAACTGTAAAAATATCTGGTTACCAACCTGTGCTGGTGACTCGATTATAACGTTATCGACAACATTATCACATGTAACATCTTCATATAGGGGAGTCTTTCCTGGCCCAAGCGGATCAGAAGCGTTGATCATTGGAGTTCTAGGATCCGAATCTTGATCGTCTACAACACGAACATTAATATTCTCATGAGTCTCTTTTTGTACTTGATAATATATCTTACATACCACATATTCATCCTCCTTTTCATCTTCATTTGTTCCTAGATGATATTGATGCATAATCCAATTTGATTTACATGGTTTTGATCCACCAACAACAGTCCTGAAGAGGTATGCACCCGCCTTAACATCGAGCGGGGCGGGTCAACCCACAAGATATAGACAAGAGGCTTGAAATCAAGATGTCATGAAGGCACAAAGCCAAAACTTATGCGCATGGCGCATATCACATATGCTCACGCATCACATATGCTCACGCATATCACATATGCTCACGCATCACATATGCTCACGCGTATCACATGCTCACGCACCATATATGCTCACGCATATCACATCTGCGCGTGGCGCATGTCACATATGCTCACGCATCATATATGCTCACGCATATCACATCTGCGCGTGGCGCATCTGCGCGTGGCGCATATCACATATGCTCACGCATATTACATATGCTTGCGCATGAAACATCTGCGCATGAAACATCTGCGCGTGAGAATAAAGAGAAGACCTCGCGCATCCTCAGGATAGGCGCATATCACACATGCACATAATCAACCTCGTCCTTATCCAAATCAGGATAAGGACAACCCTGATTGTGCTCATCAGACAACCTTCCAGAAGGTATCCTTTAAGGAATAAAGAATATGCTGATGTTGACAGCTGCCAATGAAAGGTGGACAACTCAGCAAAACCCATGTGCTACCACGTGATTGCACATGGGTCAGGTGAATTACCTTGGTCAGAGAATAATCAATGAAAAAGCACCAGGTGTCCTAAGGACACGTGGCGCGAAGCAATAGGAGGAGGCCAAAAAGGCCCTAATGGGATCTGAGCCCAATCATTGGAAACCCTAACACTATAAATACCACACCACCTCCACAAGGGGAGGTAAGCAAGAAAATACACTCTAAATCCTTGCTCACTCTCAGATTATTATTATTATTCTCCTACAATCTCTTATTCTCACACCGGAGGGTTACCCCAAAGAGAACCCCTCTGTCCCTTTCTGAGGGGTAAGTTCACGGTGCTGCTCATTTTGTAGGTGGAAGAATTCATACTCCGGAGAACCATCGGTGATATAGCACACTCATACCCGAGGAAAGTTGATCGTCTACCAGTGAGCCGATCCACGTTTCTTCATTGGCGCCATCACCTGTTACAACGGCAACAAAACCACTATCTCATCAGTTCTCTCTAAAATTCTTCACCATGGTTTCCGGTGTTCGAAACAGCGATCAAGTTCTGGAGGATAATGAGCTTGAGGATGTTAATGAGGGACAGCAGTTTCTGAGGGCGCCGCGTGATTCTGCGCGCACCACCAGTAACCATCCCTTCATCACAACTCCTCATAGCCAGACTGAAATTCCTCCAGACGATCTCACGTTCCAAAATCTGACTGGTGCAAAACAAAAAGGACCAATGGGTCCAGAAGTTGAAACCAATGACCCTAAAGAATGGCTCATAAACGAACAACGGCGTTTAATGGACAAATACAATGAGCTGGTCAAACACAAAAAGTTAGCCGACTTAACACAAAGGCTCGCATTTGATAAGCAAACCATTCAGGGAACAACAAAAAGGGCGCGCGCGCGCCGGAAGATGGTCACTCTGTTCACACCGAACACGCTGATTTTAGTAATGAAGAAGTGCACAGCATGAGGAAGACGCGAGATACTCATGTAGGAGGCTCACAGCTCCGCGCGCACATGAACATAGCGCCTGAAGCCAAAGCCGATATGGATCTGTACACACCGTACAACCCACCAGCGAGAGGGCAAGTAGACGTAACCACACCATATAGGCCAGCCATCTTGGTGAAGCATTCAAAATTCACTGAACGCATCGCGAAGGCTCCCATTCAACACAAAACCAAGATGCCAAGTGGTTTGGGCAAGTACGATGGCACAACAGATCCAGACGATTTCTTACAAGGTTTTTACAACACTGGAAACCTAGAAAGCTGGACGATGCCAACATGGTGTCACATGTTTGCTCGCTGCCTCACGGGCGCAGCGCGTGTCTGGTTCGAAAGCTTGCCGACTGGACAAATCGATGGGTTCGAAGAGCTATTGGAGAAGTTCCAGGCTCACTTTGTACAGCAGCGCAGACACACGCGCGACCCCGATGACATCATGCACTGCGTGCGCAGGAATGATGAAACCATTGAAGACTACATAACCCGTTTCAATCAGGAATCTCTTGCAATTGGAGGTATCACTGAGCAACTCTTGCGCGTGGCCTTTATACAAGGTGCGCGCAGTGATCAACTCCGCAGAGCTCTCGTGAGCAGAGATGGCATGCCAACCACCTGGGCTAAGCTAATGGAAGCATCGCGAGTCTTCGCGCGAAATGAAAAACAAATTGCCCAAGATATAGCAAGAGATAGAGGGCATCAAACAGAAGCACCACGCAACAATGAAAGGAGGGGCAAACAAAACTCCGTATGGTCCAGGTTGCAACAAACCAGTTTTTCTCCCGCAGAAAAGTAGGCGCAACCAAGTTCACCCCAGCCCCAAAAAGACATTCGTAATCGCGGAGAGGGTGACAAGAGGGAAGGCGGCAGAGAGCCTAACAGACCTCTACCAAGAATATGGACTCCCCTCACCAAAACGCCTTCGCAAGTGTTAAGCACAGAGAATGTCCAGTTTAATAGCCCCAAGCCATTACTCCATAAGGGACCACCAAACAGTGGCAAGTATTGTGAGTTTCACAAGTCCACAGGGCACAACACCGATGCATGCTACCATTTGAAGGATGCGATTGAAAGAGATGTAAAATCAGGCAAGTTGGCTCACCTGGTGAAAAACCCAAGACCAGATAATGAACAGCCAGATGGAGCCCCAGCCAGTAAAAAATTCAAAAGAATATGTGTAGCCGAGGGAGGAAGGCAAGGGCAAAGATCGAGAAAGAGAAGCGCGCAAGTCCAAGGAGATTGGCGCGAGCAACAAGTAATCTTCCCAAGAATCAGAGGAGGCCCGTCTATCAGCAGTCCTCTAGTCATCACTACACACATTGCTCATTATGAGGTGTCAAAAGTCCTGGTGGACACCGGCAGTGAATCAGACATCATGTATGAGCAATGTTTCAGGAAGTTGGATCCAGCAGACCAAGCAAGGCTCGAAATTGTGAATGCACCAATCTCGGGTGTCTCAAATGAAATTATTCACCCCCTAGGTCAGATACAATTCGAACTAACTATGGGGGATGAGAAACACAAGCGAGCCGAAATTGTCAACTTCTTGGTCTTGCCCACCACTTCATGCCATAATATGATCTTGGGTAGAGGAACGATTGCCCAATTCAACGCCATACCGTCACCAGCGCACGGCGCGTTGGGGTTCCCAACACCAACAGGTGTAACATTTGTATACCGAGATCATTTGTGCGCAGTGACAAGTATACCGCGAGAGGGAAGAATGAGACTTCCAATGGCAAACAACGCGCCAGAGGAATGGATTCTCAACCTAAAATTCCCAGAGCAAACAATCACAATTGGAGCTACGATATCAGACGACACAAGGTTGAGAATGAAAAGATTGCTCACAACGTATATGTCGGTCTTCGCGTGGCAACATTCTGATATGACTGGGGTTCCGCGAGACCTGGCGCAACATTCTCTCAACACGTTCAAGTCTGTAGAGCCAATTGCTCAAAAGAAGAGAGTCATGGGGGATGAGAAGGCAAAGGCCATGAATGAGCAAGTAGAGGATCTACTGCGCGCAAATATCATCCGCCCAATACGATACCAAACATGGGTAGCCAATCCTGTGATGGTAAAGAAGAGCAACGAGTCATGGAGGATGTGCATTGATTTCAAGGACCTCAACAAAGCATGTCCAAAAGATTGTTACCCCCTCCCAAACATTGACGCGAAGGTGGACTCTGTGGCGCCATTTAAGCTCAAATGTTTCCTGGACACCTATAAGGGCTATCACCAAATTCAAATGGCACCACAAGATGAGGACAAGACTGCCTTCAGAACTGACAAGGGTGTTTTCTGTTACACAAAAATGCCCTTTGGTTTGAAGAATGCAGGAGCCACTTACCAAAGACTCATGGATGCGGTTTTCAACGAGCAAATTGGAAGAAACTTAGAAGTCTACGTGGATGATTTGGTGATTAAAAGCAGGGAGGAAAAACAAATGCTCAAAGACATCGAAGAAACCCTTTGGCGCCTAAAGGAAGTAAACATGAAGCTCAACCCGAGCAAATGCACATTCGGCGTAGAAGAAGGGAAATTTCTCGGTGTAATGGTCACCAAGGATGGTTTCAAGGTGAACCCAGAGAAGGTGGAGGCTATCCTTGACATGCCCTCACCATCCACCATGAAGGAAGTTCAAAAGTTGAATGGTAGATTGGTATCAATTAACAGGTTCCTAGCGAACCATGCAAGCAAATCTACCCCATTCGTTAACACATTGAGAAATTGCTTAAAGAAAAGCCAATTCAAGTGGACGCCTGAGGCCGAGCAAGCTTTCAATGAGATAAAAGAATGTCTAATAAATCTGCCTGCGCTCACAGCTCCACTACCTGGCGAAACTCTAACGTTGTACCTGTCAGCAGGAGAGCGCGCCATCGGTTCAGTGTTGTTGGTGGATCGCAAGGGAATCCAAACACCAATCTATTATGTAAGTCGGGTGCTGACAGATCCTGAGACGCGCTACTCCATCATGGAAAAGTTAGTTTTATCACTAACGCATGCGTCACGCAAGCTTCACAGATATTTCAATGGTCATCCTATTGAAGTCCTGACTGGTTACAACATCCAGCAAGTCTTGCGGCGTCCAGCGCTCTCAGGAAGGCTGACAAAATGGGCGCTGGAATTAGGAGAGCACACGATCGCCTATAAGCCCCGTCCAGCAATAAAGGGACAAGTCTTAGCTGATTTCATCGCAGAAATCCCTGAAGGAAAAATTGAAGAGGCTCAGCGCGAGGTAGACCCTCCGCAAGCCAATAATGAAGAAAATGTTTGGAGATTATTCACTGATGGAGCTTCAAACAACGAAGGGTCCGGCGCAGGCCTCAAACTGGTGGATCCAGAAAGTCATGAGTATACTTACGCAATCAGGTTGGATTTCAAGAGCACCAACAATGAAGCTGAGTATGAAGCCCTGCTGGCTGGTCTGCGCATCGCGCACAAGTTCGGAGTTAAAAAGCTAGAGGCTCATATCGATTCATACTTGGTAGCAGCATAGGTCAATGGCCTTTATGATGCCAAGGAGAACACCATGCCTCTGTATTTAGAGCAGGCGAAGAAGCTCATCGAGCAATTTGACTTCTTCAGAATCATACATATTCCGCGCAGTGAAAACAAGTCCGCCGACGCGCTGAGCAAAATGGCATCAACCAGCTTCGATCACTTTGGCAAGGATGTCAGGGTGGAAGTAATGAGCAACCCGTCGGTGGGAGCGAAGTCTGTCCTTGTAATTCATACAACACCTTCATCATGGATAACTCCATTAATGGAATTCTTGAAGGAGGGAAAGGTACCGGACGATCGCGCACAGGCGAGGAAGATAAGACACAAGTCGCAGAACTACGAACTGCTTGATGGTACGTTATATCGACGCTCTTATCTTGGACCGCTCATGAAATGCCTGGATGCCGAGGAAGCAAGCTATGTGATCAGAGAGATACACGAAGGAATCTGTGGAATACATGCCGGCCCGCGCATGGTGGTTGCCAAGGCAATGAACGCAGGTTACTATTGGCCAGGCATGTACTTGGACGCGTTAAAAGAGATCCAAAAATGCAAAGCGTGTCAGAGCTATGCGCCAAACACCATGCGGCCAAAGAACAACTTGATTCCGGTGACCTCCGCATGGCCTTTCCACAAATGGGCAATTGATATTGTGGGTCCCTTACCGCAAGCGCAAGGGCGAGTAAAATTTTGGTAGTGGCAGTAGACTATTTCACGAAATGGGTTAAAGCCAAGCCACTAGCAAAAATCACAGCCGAGGCAATGAAGCAATTTATTTGGAGCCACATCATATGCCGTTTTGGCCTGCCCATGGAAATTGTGAGCGACAATGGCAAACAATTCACTGACAGGAAGATATCCAGTTGTCTCAAGGAATTGCACATCAACCAAGTCTTCACTTCAGTATACCACCCTCAAGGGAATGGCCAAGTGGAGCGCGCGAACCAAAGCTTGCTGAATGGGCTGAAAAAACGGTTGGAGGGAGAATCCCATTCATGGGTCGAGGAGCTACCTAATGTCCTGTGGGCGCACAGGACATTAAGCAAAACCAGCAATGGCGAATCCCCGTTCAGCCTAACCTATGGAACGGAGGCTATGATTCCAGCAGAAATTGGATGCCCATCCCATAGAGTGCTCATGATGAGTAAGATAGATAACGAGTGCGAAAGGAGGTTGGATCTCAACTTACTTGAAGGGCGCAGAGAGGCGGCTATCATCAGTGAAGCCAAATACAAGAAGAAACTAGAAAAATATTACAATCAGCGCGTGAAAGAATGCCACTTCAAGAAGAATGATTTTGTCCTTCGGAACAATGAAGCTCGTCGCGCGATACCCCCGGGAAAAATGTCCCCCAACTGGGAGGGACCTTATCAAGTCTCGGAAGAATTGGGAAAAGGCGCATACGCTTTAAAATATTTGAATGGAAAAAAGATCCCGCGCACATGGAATGCAGCGCAGCTTAGAAAATGTTTCATGTAAAAATTGTCAAGTTTGTAATCAAGGCTTTTTAAGCCATTATGAATAATGATAAGCGCTATTTTCTCTTAATGTGTGTTCTATTACCTTTTGCATACATGTTTCACACTTTCCTTTATTAATTTTGAGCAATATGACAACATTGTATTGACATCAAAACTAAAAATAAAACGAAATAAAACATACATGCGCGAGCTTCAAGCTCAAACGCGTTAACGAGTTTTAACTCTAAAACGTCAGGGCCTTAGCCCAATAATATGAGCCTTAGCTCAGGGCCTTAGCCCAATAATACGAGCCTTGGCTCAAATCACTCACAACATCCATCCTACATGCTGCGCAGCTAAACCATAAAATACCTAAGCACAGCTAAGGCAAAGCACATGCCAAAAACATAGTTGTTAAGGTCTCAGGTCGAGGTCGCGCATGGGATTGTAATGGATATCAGAGTAGCACATACTGACACGTAAAGGCTAAAAAACTCATTCATAATTCTCTATAATAAATGCGCGATAACGTCGCGCAAAAGAGGAATAATGAAGTGCCAAGGCACGTGTCAGCATATTCAGAATATTGCAAAATAACTTGAAATATGACAAGGATTAAGTAAAATAATTTCCTTACAACCTTGTTCAAGTTTCAATGTTCAAGCATATCTTATATTCAACAAGCAAACACATGCAATATAAAGAGATGAATTGGGATTGCGCAAGATGCGAATAAGGGAAAAACAAAATTTCATTAAAAAACATAGAAGTTTACAAATTTACAAAATGATGAGATAAAAACTACAAAAAAAAAAAAAAAAAACATGAAGGGCTTTTCAAGTCTCTATATCAACATCGGCCTCTTCATCGTCCTCATCATTAGCTCCTCCCTCAGCATCTGGCGCAGCCCGCTCCTCGTCTTCTCCAAACTTACCATAATCAAGCTGTTCGTCTTGAATGGAGTCGTCTTCTATCACCATAGTGTCAGGAGTAGGTCCTTTGGCCACGCCAGAGCCGCTAGCAGAGGCAGCATTGCCCGCGCCATCATCGCTGCCACCAGTCCCTTCACACTCGTCAAGTAATTTCTTTAGCGCGTTGAGATCGGGCTGGTCAGCAAGCGCGGCTATCTGCAAGTCACAAGGAAAAGTATGAGTACAAAAGGCTAGGAAAATAAGTCAAGGTAAACTCATTAAGGTTAAAATACCTGCTCAAGGATGGGAATGGGAGTATTCAAATACTTCTCCCCCACCTCGGCCATGTCAGCGCAGACAACGTCGAGCTGATAAGGGTAGTCGGATGGATTCTTCTTCAGCATGCCATATTCATAGCCATCCTTAAACCCTTCAGCTCGACCCACCAAGCGCGACGCAGCATTGCAATCCATCACAAGGGTCTGAAACTCGTCTAAGTATTTCATCGCATAAGCGCAACGAGTCATACCCTGTGAAACTAGCCATTGGCGATCCTGCGCGAGGGAAGAAACAGACGTCTCAAGAGCAGGAATCTGAGAGTTTAACAACTCAACAGTTTCCTTGGTCTGTTTTAGCTCTTCTCTGTCGGACGCTGCTGCCGCCAAGGCCTCATTCCTTTCCGCTCGCGCAGCATCGAGCTCTTCGCTGTTAGACGCTGCTGCCGCCAGGGCTTCATCCTTTTCTGCCCGCGCAGCTTCGAACTCTTTCTTCAGGCGCGCAACCTCACTCTCTAATAAAGATTTGTCAGTAATAGCCTGCACAAGAGTTTGATCACGCGCCTCTGCCTCTAACTCCAAATCACGCGCTCGCCGCGCGTACCTGGCCGCATCCGCCTCTGCCGCCTGCAGCTTCTCCCGCGCAGCCTGCAGCTCATGACCGCGCTTCACAAAGGCAGCGTTGGCACTTGCTCGGTTCTCGCTAAGTTCTGCTTGGAGTTTCTCAGCTCTCTCTCGAGCGTCAGAAAGATTTCAAGCAGAAACCTTAGCCTCTTGCTTGGCCTCCACAAGAGCATCACGCACTTTTATATAATCATTGCGAAGCTCTTGGGAGGCAGCAAAGAACGCAGACCCAGCAAAAAGATGGTCGTTGAGCAAGTCCACGCGGGCGCGGTCCTCCTGAAACCTCATTTTAGCCGGAGGCACAGAGTGAGCCCAGAAGTCTTCACACACACCCATGGACTGAAATGAGCTATCCTCAGTAATATTCCATCTCGGGCGGTATATGTGATTGGCTTCCTGCAAACACAAAGCAACGTTTTAGTCATCTAAACACTAATATGGAAGTCCGCACAGTGGAGCAAAACGAACTTATACCTGCGGAGAGCAAGCAGAAAAGTCAGCGCCAGCCCCACGAGAAGGCTGCGCCACAAAATCTCGTGGCGCTACAGGGCTTGCGCGGCCGCCATCGGAATCTTCAAAATTGACCTCCTCATCATCCTCTGTAACAGGTCTTTTCTCCTGCGACTTGGAAAAATCAAAACCAGTCTCGCGTGGAGGGCTGCGCGCAGGAGGTGGTGAGGGAGGTCTCGACGCCGCTAGATAAGCGCGTAAAATAGTCTCCTACTCCTTAGTAATCCCAATGAGAGGAGATTCAGTGCTTGTTGGAGCAGGAGCAGAACCAACGGCGCCGGCGCCGGCGCCAGCAGCTTCTTGTGTGCCAGCTATAATTCCTATGAAAAAAAAAAACCAACAAAGAGAAATGATTCATGACTTGATCTAAAAGAAAAAAGTCAGAAAATCAAAGCGCAATATATACCTTGGCGCATCGCCGTCCGCGAATTGAGCATCGCCATGAAGTCCATTTTCCCCCTTTTCGAGGGTAAAACAAGGGACTTCAAAGCAACCTTCGGCGCAGCCTCGGTACCTTGCTGCGCCTGAGGTTGAGCCACCAAAGTCGCCGGCTATACAAACATTTGAGCGAGCAAAGATTCATTAATAACTCTATCGGAATCACGCTCATAAAACCACAAAATATAAACAAAGTATACCTGTGGGAGAAGATGAAACAGCAGGCGCAACGCCGCTTCCCTTGTCCGCCGCGCGAAGAGATGAGGTGGCGGCACCATACCTCGTGTGGACAGGAGGACTGCCCACACCTCGAGGCAAAGAAGACGAGGAAAACTTGGAGGTAAACCCCTTGGTTTTCTCAAGTCCCTTCGCTTGAGTAGGAGGATCCTGAGCAACAGGGGCATCATTTTTCTTCTGTTTTTTACTGGCCCCTGCGCCAGTTTTCCCTTTAGCTTTGCGCTTGAGTTGTGGCGCCTCAGCTTCTTCCTCCACCTCTTCTTCCGCGAGCTCCAGCTCATAGTTCTCGAGCGCATCTACAATACGTGCAACAGAAATGTTAACCAAATTTGGTATTCTAAAGGCATAAGCATAAGTACAAAGGCTTACCAGGCGCATCGCTGTCAAAGCAAAATCCCAAATCAACAGGGATGTACATATCATCGAAGCGATCGTGGAAAGCAACTTCCCCAGCGCCCAGCACGACAGAGCCACCCTCCATATGCTCATCATAGGCGGCGTGGACGTATTCCTTGCTTACTGCATAATACAAGACAAATGATATCAGCAAAACGAATTATATTCGCGCAGAAATAATGCAATGAGCTAATAACTCACCTAAGCCATCAACTTGAATGACAGGCTCAGTCGCACTGTCGGTCCACCTCTTGCTCATACCAACCCCCACCAGCGCCTCCTCGCAAATATTCTTGGCGGGGGATGGTTCAGCAATTAACTTGTTAACCCACGTGCCCGTGGGGTTCTTAAGAACATTCTCATCCGCGGGCGCAGAAGTGATCGCGCGCATGGTCATACGGATGGGAATCACACCAGCCTTAATATAAAAAAATTTCTCAGACCAGTCATGAAGGCTTTTGAAGTAAACAGTGCAGCACTTAACCTTCTGACTGCGAGGTATGAATGAGAAGCAAGAATCTTGGATTTTTGGCTTGTAAAAATATTGAAAGCGCCGAGGGGTGGGCTCCTCGCGCTGAGCTTTGCACATGAACTCAAAATGAGTCATGCGCACTAGTCCACAAGGATGGACTTGGGATATGTGAATCCCATAAAACTGAAGCAGCGCACCCATGAACCTTGTCATCGGGAGACGAAGGTTACAGTGAGTGAAAAAGTGACAGTATAAGGAGATATAGCCGGTGGGCGGATCTGCCGCCGTTTGCCCGGCCGTCGGGAGCAGACAGCCGTACTCAGGGAGAAAACCCTGAGAGGCGATGAGACTGTCGAAATCAGACTGTTTCAGTTTGCAGGGAATCTCATCCCATCTCTTCACTGTTTTGCCCATCCCCACCTCCTCCGACGAGGCCTCGGCAGCCCGTTTTCCCTTGCCGGTCTTCTTCAAAGTGGACATGACTAATGATTTTACACGGCGTTTGCTGGGGGAGATTGTGGTGTCTGGGTTATCAGACATACAACTGTGAATCAAACAGCGGTTACTTCAAGAACGGAAATCTGGAAGCAAAAGACAGGCTCTTAATCGGAATGAAAATGGAAGGAAAGAAAAAGCTCTGAAATAACAATGAAGATGAAGAATAACAACTCAAAAGGCTTGCTTTTATAGGCCCAGGAGAGAGAAAGAAACAGGTACTGATCAGAGTTCACGCGCCCCCACTCGCAGGTGCAGGCCAACACGAGCGCGACACGTGTTCCTGACACTGTGTGAGGAGACATGAAAGGCAACTGTAGCACCTCGAGCACACGAAAAGTCTGACACATGTCTCCATCTCTGACGCATGTCAGCACCAACCAACCACGTACATGGACGATTCATTTCAACCAAAAGGATAGAATTTCGCGCAACGATGAGAAATAAAAAAGAAAAGACAAACCCTATTAAAAGAGCAAACTATTAAGTCTAATATCTATCTTACCTCGCTCGCGCGAGACAAGACACACATTAGACTGGGGGGGCTTGAAGAGGTATGCACCCGCCTTAACATCGAGCGGGGCGGGTCAACCCACAAGATATAGACAAGAGGCTTCAAATCAAGATGTCATGAAGGCACAAAGCCAAAACCTATGCGCATGGCGCATATCACATATGCTCCCGCATATCACATATTCTCACGCATCACATATGCTCACGCATATCACATATGCTCACGCATCACATATGCTCACGCGTATCACATGCTCACGCACTATATATGCTCACGCATATCACATCTGCGCGTGGCGCATATCACATATGCTCACGCATCATATATGCTCACGCATATCACATCTGCGCGTGGCGCATATCACATATGCTCACGCATATTACATATGCTTGCGCATGAAACATCTGCGCGTGAGAATAAAGAGAAGACCTCGCGCATCCTCAGGATAGGCGCATATCACCCATGCACATAATCAACATCGTCCTTATCCAAATCAGGATAAGGACAACCCTGATTGTGCTCATCAGACAACCTTCCAGAAGGTATCCTTTAAGGAATAAAGAATATGCTGATGTTGACAGCTGCCAATGAAAGGTGGACAACTCAGCAAAACCCATGTGCTACCACGTGATTGCACATGGGTCAGGTGAATTACCTTGGTCAGAGAATAATCAATGAAAAAGCACCAGGTGTCCTAAGGACACGTGGCGCGAAGCAATAGGAGGAGGCCATAAAGGCCCTAATGGGATCTGAGCCCAATCATTGGAAACCCTAACACTATAAATACCACACCACCTCCACAAGGGGAGGTAAGCAAGAAAATACACTCTAAATCCTTACTCACTCTCAGATTATTATTATTATTCTCCTACAATCTCTTATTCTCACACCGGAGGGTTACCCCAAAGAGAACCCCTCTGTCCCTTTCTGAGGGGTAAGTTCACGATGCTGCTCATTTTGTAGGTGGAAGAATTCATACTTCGGAGAACCATCGGTGATATAGCACACTCATACCCGAGGAAAGTTGATCGTCTACCAGTGAGCCGATCCACGTTTCTTCAAGTCCCATAAAGAACCAATATCTTTTTGCATCCGATTTGAACTCCATTCTTGAATATAGCCTTAGTCTTACCGGTCTTGTGCCAACGAACATTGTTTTCTAAGCTAGACCTGTCACAGATTTTCCTACGCTTTTGATGGCCTTTCGCGTATGCATTTGTTGTCCTAGAGAATAAATGAAATGTGCTTCCATCTTTTCTCGCGCCTACAAAATCACAAGATCGAATATACTTGTCAACGATTATTTATTTTATATAAATGTAGTGCCAAATAAGTTATAAATGGTAAAAATGTGACATGAAATTAAACTGCTAACCAGGAAGATGTTCAGGATGTCTGTAACATATTCCTTGCTCAGCGTCGATTGTAGGGATGAAAACGTCGATATGTTCATGTGGCCTTTCGTTCCCCCAAAGAGAACCCCTCTGTCCCTTTCTGAGGGGTAAGTTCACGATGCTGCTCATTTTGTAGGTGGAAGAATTCATACTCCGGAGAACCATCGGTGATATAGCACACTCATACCCGAGGAAAGTTGATCGTCTACCAGTGAGCCGATCCACGTTTCTTCAAGTCCCATAAAGAACCAATATCTTTTTGCATCCGATTTGAACTCCATTCTTGAATATAGCCTTAGTCTTACCGGTCTTGTGCCAACGAACATTGTTTTCTAAGCTAGACCTGTCACAGATTTTCCTACGCTTTTGATGGCCTTTCGCGTATGCATTTGTTGTCCTAGAGAATAAATGAAATGTGCTTCCATCTTTTCTCGCGCCTACAAAATCACAAGATCGAATATACTTGTCAACGATTATTTATTTTATATAAATGTAGTGCCAAATAAGTTATAAATGGTAAAAATGTGACATGAAATTAAACTGCTAACCAGGAAGATGTTCAGGATGTCTGTAACATATTCCTTGCTCAGCGTCGATTGTAGGGATGAAAACGTCGATATGTTCATGTGGCCTTTCGTTCCCGACTCCACATTTTGCTGCTAAGTGATCCAACAGCTCAATATCACTTGGATCAAATTTCACTCCACTGGGGAGTCCAGGCCACTCCTTCAAAAATAATTATAAATTTTAATATACTTAAATAAGAATTATATTTACAACTTACAAGTCAAAAGTAGGGCTCGGCCTCGTGATGCTCGACGTTAAATGAGCTAGCTCGGCTCGGCTTGTTTAACTTAATGAACATAAATGTTGAGCTCGAGTTTAGCTTGTATAAAGCTCGATCCAACTTATTTATTTTAAAGTTTTAAAATTATATATTTTTTTCCACATTTTGGTATATAAAAATATGCATTTAGTAACATAAATTACAATTTACAAACTAAATATTAAATTTTTTTATTAATTTGAACAAGCCAAATGAGCTGGGAAACAAGCGAGCTATATATATTGGCTTAGGCTCAGCTCGGCTCGTTTACAGACACAGTCAATTTCAAGCGCATTTTTTTGAAAATCCCTAATTAATTAAAAGCCGCAAGCTTTTTAAACAAATCCCTTTAACACCAATAATGAACTTAAATTTGATATCTTACATTACATATATCTATTCTGAAACTGCATTGTGGGCATTCCCAGTATTTTGCTCCATTGTCCTTAATGTCTTCATGCACATAAGGAAGACCACATGTCTTTATTCTCTTTGCCAATGTTCTACCATCAACAACCCAAAACCTGCAAGATTTATGAATATATGAATATGTACTTTTCTTTTTGTGTAAGCATGAAACATAACATATAACACAACTAGAAATTAATTTTTCTAATTTTGTATAAGAAACAAGAATAGGTTAACATTTAGCTAGTAGATCCTTTCACTTAAAATCACTAGTTATAACTTATAACCAATTAACTACTTCTTGTTTAACAAAAAACAAGTACACATGTCTGTCACATATTCACACACACACATATATATCTAAAACAGTGACGAAGCTTGGACGAAAACGTTAAAAGAATCAGGCTCGACACAAATAAAATAAAAGGTTTCATAACCGAGCAGGCAAGGGCGTAGCTTAGTTGGGGCCAGGGGTGGCCCTGGCCCCCTCCGTTTTTTCGCTCGTAAGTGTAATGTTATCATTTTTTCGCCCAAAATTTTTTATACATAGTGTGAATTTACCCGTTTCCGACTGAAAATTTTGAGCCTGGCCCACTCGGTTTTTTGCTCGGTAGTGTAAATTTATCCTTTTTCCCCGAAATTTTTATACATGGTGTAAATTTACCACCCGTTGCTGACCGAAATTTTAAGTCCGGCCTCCTCCGTTTTTTCACTCGGCAGTGTAAATTTATTCTTTTTTAGCCAAATATTTTTATATATGGTTTAAATTCATCCGTGTCTGACGGAAATATTCCCGCCCCCTACCTCTAGTCTATGAATTTTTTATACATATTGAGTCCGGCCCCCTCGCCGCGTATGTCCAAGCTTCGCCACTGAGAGCAGGCAGACTCAATACGTATAAAAAGTTTTCGACGAAAACACATAAATTTACATTATTTACATTACTGAGTTAAAACTAAGAACATAATAATCCCAGAATAACATTAACCAGAAGATGATGTAAAGAATACAAACTAAAAGACAAGTGCACATTCATATCTATCATATATTCACACAAACACACATATATATAATATATCTCACAATAGCCAAATAGCGAAGCTTAGACGAAAACACATTCATATAAATATTTTCGGACTAAAACACGTAAATTTACACTACTGGATTCGAACAAGATGATGTAAAGAATAATAAACAAAAAACACCGTACTAACTTTGCCATTAACAGAAGATTAATGATTCATAGCTTAAACCATGTTATTAACTTATCCACCTGGGTAAGTAATAATAAGTTATAAGTAAACCAGTGAGAGAGTGGTGTTAGTGTGTGTGAAACCTGTTACTAGATAAAGAAAAAAAAAACATATATATTCTGAATACGCGTTTTTTAACAACGTTAACCGAGCCTCAGGTTCGGTAACTGTTGTGGAGATCGATGTCTGTACGATGTAGTCCGAGCCTAGATCCGAAGCTAGCTAATATTAATAAACTGGAAATACGGAGCCTGTGTATGGCTTGCGCCCCAAGTAACTTACATTGCAAAATAAAACATTTGTCAGAATAACCACTCAGCTTTATTGAAATGATATTTTAGTACTCATATTTTATTATTATTTTCTTTTTTGATATTCTTTTATGGAACAAAAGTCTAGAGATTTTGTCATACTAATGTTATAAGGCGCGGGGTAAATTATGGAAATGAAGGATTTAAGCTAGTTTTTGTGTAAGGTTGTTAGTTTGAATCCCGAGCCCACACAGGTTTTCGTCTCACTGTGTGTTACGCTAGAGAGTTCTACTATTATGGTGGTACAACAACTGCAAGTGGCAGTCGCCGATGTGGTTTCCCAGAGGAGCGTCCAAACCAAATTTTGAAACCGGCGTGGGCTAGTGGCGAAGCTTGGACTAAGACACTGGGGTGGACTCAAAAGATATACAAAATTTCACAAACAATAGGGGTCGGGCTCAAATTTTAGACTGAAAACGGCTAAATTTACACTACGTATAAAATTTTTTTGAACGAAAAGTATATTTAAAGTAATTAAATAGTAATAAAACATATGTCATAGCATAGTCATAACTAGTTTGATTGAGCTAATTAATAAATATTAGATAGTAATAAATGCATTAGTTGTTATATCATTTAACATAAAAATTTGCTAAACTAAAGAAATGGTAAATAAAATATTAGTTAATTAGATGAAATATGTACGTATAAATAAAAATTTTGATTAGTTGGCATCTCATGTGATGTCATATTTGAATGTCATGTGTAAAACATGTTATGCTTTAATACATTAGTTAGATTATAACTGATACGTAATATTTTATAAAATTTTGAAATATCGTTTCGACGTACATATTTTTACCTATAAATTTCATTTTAAATTGAGTAAGGTGAAACATCATAAATACTATTTATTTTTTGCATTGGCTTTTTCACTAAGTAAGAGTTTGAGGGAACTAAAATGATGAAAAATTCATAATTACAAAAGTATTTTCAGTAAAAAAATAAGTATAAAGGTTAAAAAATTTTCGCCTTTTAATGGCCAATCCATAAAAGATAAGATATTTTGGCTCACATGAGAGTGGCTAGGTCAAGCTAACTTGAATCACCGTGTCGTATTAATACAATGGAGCTATAAAAACTCGATGGTAATGACTATTTAACATCCGTTACAAACTATTACGATTGAACCCTCCTACAATTGACGATTACAACAAACCCAAACTATATCAAAATAACGTTTTCACAACTTTAGTTCTACATTATTACTTATTTGAAAATATGGTGGTTGGATTGCTTACGAATACCGATACACAAGGTGAGTTTGGTGTTAACCATCTATAGAATTATGCAAAAGAATTTCGATTCCATGTAAGGACTTCGATTCGTATGGCTTTAATTAAGTCTCTAATAAAGCAATAACCATACCTAAATGATTTATTAAACTATGACAGAGTTTGACGTGGCTAGTTACGTGGACAAATGTTTTACCTGTTTGAAAGTTTAATTTAAACATAATAAACAATATGCGAGTCTTCAACTTTCGAATATCTTTAAATAGAAGTGGGATAATTAGGGTTGCTCACAAGTGAAGTCAGTGTTAGCTTTGACTCGAGTCGGCTTAAAATACATCACCTAGCTGAAAACTGGAGCCTCAACAAGGGGTGAATGAGCCGCGAAAAAAAATAGTATGGTGAGAAATGAGAACAAAATACCGCTTTGACTAAATTAGTCATGTAGATTAGAGGTGCACAAATTGGGTTTTCAAATACCCGGGTTCGGGTATGACCGGGTATTGGAAAATCGGGTATT